>NW_009627904.1:9416-38355 GCF_000690535.1 Cariama cristata
ATTCAGCAGCCCCAAGCTGGTACACCAACTCAGCCATCTCCTGTAGCCCCATTTCAGTCACCTGTTATTCAACTTGTCTTTGGATAGCAAAGAACAGAAATCAGTTCGCATGTTCTAGGAGAGAGTCTCAAACTCTGGGTGTTCTGGGTAGGCACTAATGTGGGGTCTCAATCAGAAAGACACAGCATTACAGTGAGACATGTGAAGGGCACAGGGACAAGTCCTAGAGCGGAAGATGAGGGGAATCCATGGCAGGAAAAAGAAGTCAAGAGAACACAGGCACAACATCTGTGGGTCCTACTGCCAATGCCCGCAAAACATTAACGCAATACCAATGGTACCGGAGAAGACAAGGTTAAGGTACTCTCTCTTGACCTACAGTGCAATTCATAAGCTATTAACTTTCTGCAAACACAGAGTCAGAACAGAGTCATTTGAAAGCAACAAAACCAATTAGCACCTAGACGAAAGGTAACACTTCTATTCTACAGTGTCCATACAAGTAGCTACCCTGTGAGATATTCTCATGTCCATTGTGTAGAGAGGGAAAGAAAAAAAGAAAGAGGCAAAGCAAGAAGGAACTTAGCCAAAGTCCATGCCAAAGCCAGATTAGAACTCAGGAAATTCCTGGCTTTCCGCCTTGTCGTCAGACCTCTGGAAAAAAACAGTACTTTTAGGAGCAAGAACAAGCACTCCATTTGTACCCTAAACACCAAGCAATTTCCTCTGGCCAGACAAATGCAAGCCAAAAAAAAGAGCTGGGACTTCATTGCCACTGGAAAAAACTCAGCCTGTGAAAAAGGACTTGCCTGGAAGCCTAACCTTTACAATTAACCTCCGTAGACAGTGCAACACTAAACACAATGAAACTCAGTCCAAATTCCTTTCCTGAACTTTTCTAAAAGCATGAATCACCTATCAAGGGAACAAAAAACTGCCCTCCGCATGGTGCAAGTCCTCTTGATCCTAACCAGACTGCCTTGTAGTGATGAAACAACTCTAAAGCCACAAAGCAGACACATACTGTCAGCCACAGCTTCTCTATCCTAACATTTGCTTTTGCTTCATGATCCTCACTGACATATCCCCATTGCAGGGCTAGTTTTTCAAAATACATCAGGAGGTACAAGACAATATCCAGTAAAGGATGGTACTTTCCCTTTCACCACTCTGGCCAGCTTAGGAAACATGGTTTCGAAATGGCGTCTCAGCTCACACTGAAGCCAGCTGCACAATGCCACGGGCTGCCTGCAGAATGGCGTTATTTCCTGCAATAACACAGTCTCATTCACACAATGAAACACCACACTTTATTTCGCTTTTAGGAAAAGGCCTATAGATGAGGAAACGCATGTACTTTTCTACACTGAATTACGTCTTAGAATAAAACACATGTTCCAGATAAAGAGCAAAATCACAGTAAAGTAAAAGACACAGGGGATGAGGGGTTAACATTCTTCTCAGTGTCGCATGATTTCTGGCAAGTCTAAGGAGAGGTATGCAGCTGAATTCATTTTTAAAAAAAAAAAGTCTCTTTAGCTGTGCAAAAGCTACAAACCCACATCACACATGAACCTGAAATGAACTAGTGAAACGCAAACATACAAAGCTACACAGCACACTGGGAGCTACAACCCATGGGACTTCCTTCACATGAGAAGCACCAGGTCAGAGGTAATGCTTTGGCTTTGGTTTATTTGAATATGTGGCAGAGACAAGCCCATGTAGCCAGGCCAATTGCTCAGAGATCTTGCCTGTATTCCAAACCATTAACTTGGCTTCCTTCTGTTTCTATCCTTAAGAGTATTTTCTGTTTCCCACTGTTAAAGTAACTCTTTCACGAAGTACAACCCTGTCATACCAGCAGTCCTCCTCTTCCTCCTCTCCCCTAACATCCTCAGTTATCTCCGTTATCTCCTCTTCCTCTTAATATTCTGTTCTGTTCTCCTCATAGCTCTGATTCCTGCAGGAAAGAATTCATGTTATTGCTGGGACAACCCTATCTCTGGATATATCTGACGCTGCTGCTGTGACTGGTGTCAAGCTAGATACCACACATATTAGCCATGCTCAGACCCCATCAGGACTGAAACAAGGGAAGGCCAATCACTTAAACATCTGCCCTGGATCTTTAGCAGCTCATGTTGAACTCCGCTTAGGCAGCTTCATTGTTACAAATGCCCAAACAAGCTGTTGAAAGCTGGTTCTGTCTACATTAGAGTGTAGCCACTTCAATGCGAGCATGCTTCAGCAATGAAGGAAGAACTGGTGGCACAGCTGCATAGGAAAGATCACAGCGGGTTACGCAGTCCAACCTGCTGGGCTCCAACTTGGCTATGAAAGGGCAAAGAGCTCTATAAAGCAAGCAACCTAACATACCTCCACAGCTGAGCTGAATCTCTACCATAAGACTGGAAGAAGACAACTCCCTTTCCTCATTCTGGCAGGGTAATTCTAGGCTAAGAGCAAAACTATTTATTTTTCATTGTTTGCTTCCTCATTATACCATGTACGTGAACACAAGCGAGTGCTATGAACATGTTGTGTTTAGCAAAAGGCAAAACTCAAGTTGCTAAAGCAAGAGCAAATGCCATTTTCAGGGGTCTCGTGTTTCACATCTTGGATGAAGAATTATTTATTTCTTTTCATTCCATGTTAGAATCTGCAACAAAAGTTCACTAAAAACTAACTGAACAAAGAGAGAGCTTCTTACCTATTTCTTCTAGTTTGATCAACAGAATAGATCTGTTTTCTCAGCCAGCTTGTGGAAAAGAGGGAAAAAAGGAAAAAAAAAGGTTTAATCTAAGAATTATAAAGAAAACACCGTAAATGAAATATCAAAATTCATAGATGAAACTCAATAGAAATATTTAAAAGTCATAAGATACATCTTTTTTAATAAAGCAAAAACATTTCCAGTGCAGCATCTAAGGAGTCAGCTGGTTTTATAACCATATTTGTAAATATATACTCTTCTGCTGCTTAATACTGCCTTTTAAAGCCACATAAACAACACAGGAAGGGGAAGGGCGGGCAGGACAGAAAAGAATGAGCAACCAGAAGCTGTAAAAATGTAAGTGGATAAAGCGAGCCAAAACTTCAGCTAATCTAAACTAGAGGAACTCCATGAAGTCAATGATTTATGCCAGCTGAGGCTGCTGGCTCAAAGATCTGTTAGATGCATAAAAAATAAAAATTCGGGGGGAGGGAGATGGGTTTAGAGAATTTTAAAGAAAAACCTCGGAGTGCATGTCAGTTTTAGCTGCACAGCAGAATACCATTAGCAGCATTAATAGTAAAGATAAACACACATACACACTATTTTGATCTAAAGGATGAACACAGCATGTCATCATTAAGCTCATCCTCAGTCTCTATGGGAATCACTCTGCCACACAAACATAAGTCTGGAACCCAGTAGCACTTTGTATAGCAGCTCACGGCAATACCATACAATAGATAAGAACAGATAAGAACAACTTCTCCCCAAATGGAACGGCAAGTATGTAAAGACAACATCAATGTCAAAGCCACAATTTGGTCAGGTAGCAAGCGAGGACAGGGTATATCCTCACAGTAGGTAACAGCAATGACCGCAAACAAAAACGTCAGCAGTGATGAAAGGTAATTGGGTACAGAGACAGCGTTAAAAGCTTGTCAACAAAACCGGCATTCTGAGCCTGAGTAGTTTTGCATGCAACATCCTCAGAAGTGTTAAGGGCACAGTTTCACCAATATATGGCTGGCTGCTAAAAAGTAAGCCTTAAAAATGTTCCTTTTCAGCCTGGCTCTCTGAGTCAGCTGATCACATTGCCATACAATGCAAGGGGTCCAATAAAAAGCAGAAACCGCAAAAGCGTGCCTCAGAATTACTGGGACACAGGATACATGGATATCTACCAGAGCAAGCTTGTGACCGCATAAGACATCTGAATTTTCCAAGAAGTCAATGCACGCTTACACCAGATGTTCTTGTGATCCCATTACAAGATTTTTGTTTTGGTTTGATTTTGGTATACAAAACAAGGTAAATTGCAAGTCCACATTAGTGGATGCAGCAGAGTGCTATTCCAGTACATGTATACAGCAAAACAGACATGGAGAATTTCCATATGAGCTTTCTGTATCATACACTAACTGGAGAGCAGTTGTTCTTAAGGTAAGTGGCAGGCACTACTTGTCACACCTTAAAAATTTCTTTCAGATTTTCCACTTTCAATTCCAAAGAAATACCAAGTCTCACAAAGTGAATATATGTCCACTTACCTCTCTGTGATCGCAGGTGTGGGAGCACTCATGACCTCTTGATACAAGATATTCAAGCCACACAACCATTTATCAGCATCATCTTTAGAGTCAGCTGAAAAAAAAAAAATGCTCTGAGAAACATCAAAACAAAATCAACACAAAACCAAGACATAACTTGTGATGTTTAGATAAAACCTAGTATACAAAGGCACTGATTAACCTTTCTCTTTGATAAATCTCATTGCACAGCTTCATGTTGCTAATAATAAAACTAATTAAAAATAGCATTGATTCAGCAGTGGGAGGGTTAATTCTGGAAGCTCTGTCAAAAAATACCTCCTTTTAGAAGTCTGCTTATCAGGGCAGGCAAGTTTCAATATCTCAGCAGAAAGACTGTCAAACTACTGCTGAACTCTTGTAGTAACACAATCAAAATGCATTTTCTTATCTTCTACCTCCAAAGTGGCAAAAGCCCAGGGAACTGGGTCTAGAGCAACTTGAAGCACACAGACAAAAGACCTCAGTCTGTTATAGCATAAAGCTAGTTCATTATATTCCAAACAACCTACAAGAAAATTGTAGAGTACTGGCTATTGATGGAGGTAACCACCTGCCTGTCCTAACCATGCCTCTAAACACAGATTGTTCCAGACTAGACTTAGGCAAGAGGAACAGGAAGGGAGCAACGTACCAAACTGGTGTAGCTTATATGAACACATTTTAATACAAGTTAAAAAAAAAGTCTAAAATTCCTTATGCGGCTTAACACTAGAAGCTAGGCACATCTTCCTCCCAGCCCTACAAATTGGTTTATTACTGTCTTGTTTTGTTTTAAATGTAGTATGCCTTTTCATTTCCCAAACTAGAAGAGTCCTCCACATCATTTAACATGATCGCATTTGGTAATGCTTTGACTCAACAGAAGCAAGATGATGAACTGCATGCTGGGTATAGCCTTCCCTAGGGAACACCTGTTAAGCTGAAACCAATTTTTTAGGCCTTGGATGAGACGATATCATTACAGCCTTCAGTTGGGCAAAGCCCATTTGCTTTAGCATGCTGGTACTGAAATGTCAAGAAGGCATTCCTCAATTAAACCAGTTCTGAAAAATCTTCACACAGGAGCTGCAATCTGTGCAAATTTTTTTAACGGCCTTCAAAGCAAAACAGTTTCTCAAAAGATGAAGATTACATTTTATTTAAACATACTTTCAAACAATGCTTTATCCCCCAAGGATGAAGCTAGAGCTTAGCCTCAGCTCCCCATGGAAATGTTTTTCAATTAGTTACAATTTCGGAAAGAACACCCACTACCACTGCCAAACCAATTCTTCTCCCAAGACAATTCTGCCCTTTATGACAGCTACCATTCCCTTTAAGTAACAAATTTCATATTGTTTTAAGAAACCACGCCAAAGCACTTTAACAAGGAAAAGGATTTCCCTCCTAATTCAAAGTTATATCATGTTGTTCCGCAGTTCAGCATTACTGCAACGTACCTCATGGTACCAACTGTTTTCAAAGTATTGGCAGAGGCCTGGTTTTGAGAACTGCCATAGAGGAGGGATGGGAGTGTTTTTAGAGGAAATCAATCTGAACTACCCAGCACAGCTGAACTTAAGCACAGCCGCTTACTTAAAATTTTCACAGACTTCAGCTAACAATGGTAAAACTTAAAGTTAAAAGCCTACAACAATGCATTAGTCAGAAGCAGTCTTTAATTTCCAGTGCATCAGACTGCAAAAAAACCTGTCTTCTAGTACTGCAATCTCTAAGCAATTAATTCCATTTTTAAAAAAGCTACTGTTAGCATCAAAATGCCTACAAAGCACTCCTCTTTTCTCCCATTAAGATTTTTGCAATGAATTTAATGATTTAAATGGACAAGCGTGTTACTGCACAGGACAGAGAGAACTACCACTCTAAATAAATTGTCTGTATGATTCTAAACCAAGGATCCATCACAAATTTTTAGAAAAGAAATCTCTTTGTAAACTCCACTAGTCAGAAACTGTATTCAGCCTACAGTTTAAGAATTTATAACCTTTTTCATTTCAAAGTCCTTGTTTTTGCAACCCTGGATAATCTCACCTGAAATAAGAGATGCCCCAACCCTTTCAACAGATACAGGATACAACGTCCCTCTGTTTCATGTGGATCTCTTAATTTTCAATTTATCACCTTCCAATTTTATTTATGGTCCCCCAGTAGTTCTTTAGAAGAGGTTTAGTATTATCAGATGACATGCACACACATCACCCAAACGAGAATTTCATTTTTCCAAATTAGTCTGCAATTGCTCATAGGTGATAGGAAAATTTCTGTGATACAGCTGTGGTCTAACTCTTTACGGCTATTGTTTCCAGAATCATTTTCGCCAGACTGAAAATGCCAGGGCAATATTCTGGCCAAGTTAGAGACAACAGCAAATCCTTTGCTGAATTTAAAGAGGACAATGTCACCTCTGCTTTCAGTGTTGAAAATGTTACTAGAGATATTTAACCAGCAAAAGTCTACCTTACTAGAAATGATTGAGCAAATCAGAAACTACACTTACAGAATACACTATTTGAACGCAAAATATTACAAATGCCGCAGTTCACAGACACGAAGGGCTGAGTAAAATGTCTATCTCCAGATCTTAAACATCTGGTGCACTCCTGAACTGCAGAAGTCAAAACCGCAGTATTCTCTGCATTACTATTCCATCAATGTATTTGATTTGTTCAATCGGTAGTTTTAAAGAAGAAACAAAGAAGGAAAAAAGTACCTGCTAAGCTTAAGGTGTTGAGGACAAACTGGGTACCATAAAAAATAGTAAAGCAGTGTTCTTCTCTTTGCTTTGCTTTGCAACGCTCAAAGTCCTTGGAATTCTTCCCTGGGCGAATTTCTTTTATTTCCATCAGATCCACTGAAAGGAAACAATATTCAGTCAGTACAACTGCACTTACGTTCCAGCAGAGCCTGTAACAACAAGATGAACAACTCAAAGCATGCATACAAATATAAAATATCTAGATATGTAAACTTATAGATTTTTATTGGGCAAGAAATGCAAATTGCACCAGCTCGCAATCCATGAATCCACAACTAAATGTATTACTGACTAACAGACAACAGTAGAGCAGGACCAAAAGTAGAAGATGATTAACTTCTCATATTTTTATCACTTCACTGTCAGTGATTATCCATGGACAAAGTGTATACACATAGGCCCTTTGGGTTACAGAAGACACAATTTCACAAATGGCATCTACTCTAAGAGATTTCCAATTGCCATGACAACTGTTCGGAGACAAAAAAGAAAAGATACAACTTCTAACTTACCCACCTAAAAATTATGCATCAGCTCTTAGATAGTCAGCTAACCTTGTCAGCTAGTATAGTCAGTGGCACTTGTAAGAAAAATATTTAAAGTAGGAATATACAGAGAAAATCCAGCCTAATAATTAAATAGTGAGGCTTTTCCTGGTCAACCCCAAAGAGATCTCTGTCATTTAACGTAATCTGCTGTATCACTTTCAACTTGCTGCTTTCTACAGAACATAGGTACGTATCAGACCATAGCAGAATGGGAACACTGCACAAGCACACACGTTCTCAAGTCAGCTCCCTTTTTATCAAACCCTTGCTACGTGGTCTGCATAACAGTAGTAAGACAGCACCGAAATAGAAATATGTGCACTCTCAAGATAAGATACGTATTAGAAAACTGAGGAAGTGGTTTTGTTCTGCCTGTGGACCAGACAAATAAACAGCTTTTCCCACTTCTGGACAGTCTTGACCTACAAACTACAGGATGAAGAGTGAAGAAAAACTTTTCATGGCTGCTCTTGAAATGTGTTTACCAGACCTAGCAAGATCCAAGGAAAATAGCTAAGGGTTTCTGTCCATGCATTTAAGAACACCGTAATATAAAAATCCTGTTTTAAATGAGGACCTCATCAGCAACAGAAGACAGTTAATAACATAATGAAAAAGCAACTCTGCTGCCAGTGGAAGGGGAGCTGAACACTGGTTAAAGCTTTGGCCTGCATACTGCTGGGTTTCTATGATGCCAACATGGAAAGGAGGGAGAGACAACTAAGGAAGTTCGTCAATAAAATCCCGATAATGATACATCAATTCACCTTGGAATTTCTTATTCTCTGCAAAGTATCCCAGGCCAAACTTTCCACCAGACACTCCTTTCTCCCAATCATTAAATGACTTACCTTGGGAAAATGGGACCTCAAAGGCTAACCTGAACTAATTGTAGCACACAAGCATCTTTCTTAAAATTATTTTTCCAAGTGCAATTATCTTCAGGGTAGAGGCTTCAATGTCTCAACATCTGTGTCTCAGCCACCCTCTCAAACCATGAAAACAACTCCCAAGGTCTGCCTATCTGATTGGCCAAGGCCCCAAAATTTAGATGCAAACTTCTAAACTAAATTCATCACATGACCATAAATGACTGGCAACCGAAAGCTCCTCCTGATGACCCTGCTTCCCTTGCCATCCAGAGTCTCTCACCGAGACCCCCAGTGGTGTATCCAAACATCCATCCCAAAATGCCACCATCCGAAAAAGATGATCTAAGCCCACCAATTCACAGTAATATCAGCAGACAAGAATCAGGATGCAAAGATAGAAAATACCTAAATGGAGAGGGAAGGAGGTTGCATGGCTGCAATAAATGGCATGGGACTGCGCATCATGCTGGCTCATTCAAATCATGGGCAAGAGCAACCCCAGCCACTTCTTCCGCTTTCCCTTCACCCAACAAACCCCTGCTGAAAAACACAGTTCTAACTTGAGAGTGAAGCACACTTTTCATTTCAGACCCCTGTAAATCCACACATATGAACACCAGACCACAAAGAACCCCTTAAAGTATAAACTACAAGCAGCGATAAAACAGATTTCACAACCTGCATTGCTGTTGTCATTTCAAGTAGCTCTTACCTCATACTGATCTCTGAAAGAAACACACAAACTTACTCAACACCTCCCCTCAGTTACATATACTCACTACAGTTCTTTTCCTTGCATTACAACCTTTCAACTCTACCATCCCATTCTCCTGTGTGAACGTATGTGTATATACATACAGGCACAAGGATTTTTTGTATGCACAGGTTTCACACTGGTAACCATATTGTTTTTCCAACCGGTCTTTGAAAAAGATTACTATACCCTAATTGCTAAACATTCAGTAAATAGAGGAATGGTTCAGCAAGAGAACAAAATTTGGAAAAAAGAAAAAAAAAAAAAAAGAGAGAGAGAAAATATTTATATTAAAAAACCTCAAATTCAGTATTTTACATGCTTGTACTTTTCAAGCAACATATTACATATATCCATAAAATTCTGGCAAGACATCATTACATTTACTTAAATAGTATTCGAAACAGATGTACAAAACACAAGTTTTATTAAACATTCTTTAGATTTGTATAGAAAGAAAGATATAATACATGTATAGTTTCAGAAAATTAATAGAAACTATCTGCATATATTTTAATGGCATTTTATAGTGTCATTTAGGCCGCATTATTCTATATTATTGAAAGAAAAGCCAAGGCAGAAAATCAGAGGGGGAAAAGAGAGACATGCGCAACAAGCATAAGTTTTGGTCTCATGCTAAGCTCTGCTGTCTCCCCAAGTAGTCTGGAGTCACCCGGCACCCTCCAGATGATGCCCACTAAGTCCAGAGTGGCTGATCCCAACTGAACCGGGAAAGGAACAGGCCAGGAAAAGCTGCAGCATGTTTCAGACTCAGATTAGTAAATCAACTGTACCAACTTAGCTGTTACGCAGTTACTGTGAACTTTTTATAGCACAATCTGTCACCTGAACAATTAAAATGTAACTTCATGCCTGTGCCAGAACTACAAGCACAGTCCCTTGGACACTCTGACGTCTTACTGCCTTGAAGTACAGGAGCCTTCCTCCTTCTCAATCCCACGTGCAAATTGCAGAGCCGTATCCTGACTTGGCTTCACAGACAGATATTCCTGGGGCCCAATACACCCCAAAAAAGCACAGAGCCGGATATATGCAGCTTGCAGTGTCAGATCAAATCGAATATGCTTGGAGGTGCGATTTCCCTAAAATAGTGCAAGAAGATTAATCCATTTCCCAAGGAAACATAAATCAAAGGATACCCTGTAGAGAAGTTGACTCACACCAAGCAAGACAAGGAGGATACTCTCAACACATTCAGTCCCCAGCCAAACAGCTTAGAAGTCTAGTGCCACTCTAAAAACCCTACAATACCAGTTTACATTTCATCCATTCTTTCATGTGGTTATTTCCACAGGTTACAAGGATCTCTTTGGCAGCCTCATCAGTCACCTATTGATTCTGACAACTCCCTCAAGTGGTTCTTTAACAAGACTGGACTCCAAGGCACCTTCAATTACCATCCTGTTTCAGGCTCTATATCTGGACGTGCAGTATTCGTGGCAGTTCAGAGCCTGAAGCTGCTGAACTTCATCTCCTGCTGCTGTGTGTTGTTCGGCAAATCAGTTAATTCAACAGATCATTACACAACTACATAGCTACTTTCCAAAGATCGCACAGACTAATTGCTCAGTGGCTTCCAGAGCGCCTGCTAGAACCCTTTACTGACATAAACTTAACAATAAACTTTTGATGCTCGACATCTCCACTGATCTCCATTCAAATAACCTGGCAGTAGCGATCGCATTTAGTCACACACTTATCGGTATGAATTGTTGTTACCTTCCCTTCAGTTACACTTAGGGGCAGACGGTAAGACAGAACTTGGGATTCCACTACAGTAGGTGCTGTGCAAGCTGAGCAGAAGACAAGACATAAGGTAAGCACAGGCAGAGAATGACGTGAACAGGAGAACTGCAAAAAACATTACATTGTTGTACACAACACCACTGTGCTCCTCATTCCAGAAGATGAGGACAAACCAGCACTGCTATTCAAAGGGAGAAGTTCTGCCTCTGTGCACCCGCACACTCATACAACACCCACCTCTGGCTGGGAGCACAACTGTTCAGCACTCAAACAGGCAACAGGTTAGGGAACAGACCCTGCTTAAAAGCAGGCAATGCCAACAGTAGAACACCTTACGTTAGCTGGAAGTGCCCCTGTAAGTTCACTGCAGGAAGGCATGTTTGCATAGATCAGCTTCGCTCAAGTCACGTAATTCTAGGCTGGGAAGTCAGGCAGATCATATACAAATGGTGTAACTCAAGAAACCTTAGAGGCTATCAACTCAGTAAGGTATCCTTGACAGAAAAGTCTTGATAAACAGTATAAAAGTTCAACTGAGACTGGCATTACGGACCACGGTCTTGCAAGATAAGGCTCCTGATTCAACATCCAAAGTCTCCAGGAGTCTTCCAGTGTCTATGGCCACAAATGATGCTTGCTACTTAACAAAGAAGAAAAGGACTACACAGATATTCAAAGGAGGCTTACAGCATCAGAAATCAGGCCATGAGCATTACTTACTTCAGCAGGTATTTTCAGTAAGTCTCAAGAAGGCTAAAGGGAAACTACTAGCAATGTTTCGGAGAGGAAAATAAGGCACTCTGATCACCTAAGTGCTGTGGATCAAGACATGGAGGGGCATTCTCTATATGAATATATTTGCATTTTCATGTCTGTGTGTATATATACATAGCAACATTCTGCACTTAATAACTAGTTTTCAGAATCCATTTTTTTTTCAACTATTTGCATTACAAAATATTCCAAAGAATGTTTCTTTTTGGAAAGGTAGAAACTGCCCCCTGCAAATAGGCTATATGCAAATGAGTGCCCAGTGCATGAAGAAAGCCTTTAGGATCCTTTTGCAAATGTACTTCACGGTGGTTAGTGAGGACAATGGCTTTGTTCTCGCTTCTGCAGAATTAAAGATTAACTATACAAGGTGTGTCTTAACAGCCTGTTTTATTCAGAGCAGCAATGAAACACGGATCTTGTGCAACTCTAAATGGAACAAGGTGAGGCTTCTCTCAGAGAAGGGCAAAGCCACAGGAAAGCAGAAATCTCCGGCAGCATAACAGTACAGATGTGGCATGGAAAGTCATTCAGCTCAAACCGTGAAATTTAGTGAGACATTCAGCGGTCCATGGAAGTCGTTACAGGTAAGCCACAAAATTATCTGACAACACAGTTACAAGGATGGAACATGAGAAACAGTGCAGTGCATCTTGAGAAAGCACACATGACAACCTTTCCAAGGGGTCCTCTGGGGATTTAGTGGTGTGACTGACAAGCTTTAGAGAAGTGCACCTGTTAAACCCATAGATTTTTAAGTAATCAGGTCACACAGAGCGGTCATGTACAGTAACAACAAATTACCATCAAGTTAGTAAATTCTCACTGGACTGCTCAGTAGACCAACATATGACAGCCCTTCCCAGTTTGAGCTCTGAATTTAACGGGCCGTACATCTCAAACAGCTTTTGGCTTCATATTAAAAATTAAAAGGCACTTTCAAAAAAAAAATGAGATAAGAATACAGTAACATTTACATATGTGCCCATAAGAGTTTACATCCCACTCCATGCAACAAAATAAAACAAAAATGTTGCCGTGTAAAACTTTGACCTAGGTACTGGAGGACCTACATCTCGCACTCACTTTGGTCAGTCCTATTAGGGGTGCTCAGGTCTATGAAGTTCATTCCATCCCCATTTCGCTGGCTGGCCATGACAGGAAGTCTGGTGGTTGTAAGTTAGCATTAAACATTGCAGAACTGAGCTGCTAAAGAGAAGAAATTATTGGAAAACAGCTAAAGGCTACACATGTTCATTTTTTTCATTTGACCACAGCAACCAAGCTCTAAATACTCAGTTGAAGACTTACACAAGGATCCCCTGGGTAACAACTGAAACACAGCAATTTCAACACAGAAAAAAAGATGAATTTTAATGTTCCTTTGAAAAGATATTCCACAAAGACCAAGAAGTGGATTCACTTTTGCAATGACATGCTGTTTTTTAACAGTATTCAGAATACAGAAAGAAAATTACACAATATGGACTTGGGGTTTTCCATGTGAGTTAAGTTTATTACTTTGAAACAGTAAGGAAATTCAGACAGAAAGAAATTCTGCTGGCAGGAAAAAAAAAAAAAAAAAAAAAGGCACAACTAGAAACTAGCAAGTCTAACATTGAAGCCAAAAGAAGCATTCATTTCACGCTCCTCAGCGGAATATGTAGATACTCATCACTTCTCCCAGAAAGGTACAGATTCTGTAAATGTTTATACCAACTTCTCCAAAGGGAAAAAAAAAAAAAATAAGTTTTCCACCACAGAGGAAGTTCACATCAGCATTAACAATTCTACTAATTAAATGACTTAGCTGTTTAACCCTGGAGGAGGGCGAATCCCATATCTATGTTTAAGAATGTAAGCCACTTGCATAAATAGTCTCTTGGGTCTTTTTTTTTTTTTTTTTTTTTTTTTTAAGTTTTTAAATTAACGTGACAGCCAAAATCTTGGGTCTTTTTTTTTTTTTTTTTTTTTTTTAAGTTTCTCAATGTACGTGACAGCCAAAAGGATGCATGGAACCAAAATTTGCTGTCTTTGGCAGGTCGTTTTAGCAAAGACTTTAAAAGCAAAATTAGAAAAATCTAATTTCAGGGAAAAGTTGCTGCAGGACAAAATTCACAAAATACAACAATAAAGATTAAAAAAAAAAAAAACAACCCTTGTTAGCTAGAACAGCACCACCTGTGGCAACATACATAAGATTGCCGCTACATTAAATGATACATCCCTGCATTTCACCTCACCCTGTAGATCGTATGTGGCCTGATATGGTCCCGTTATCTACATGACTATATTATAGACGCACTGCTTCTCCAAAGAGCTTTGATCATTAAATACCCAGGTGCAACATTTTGCAGAAACTAGCAACTTCTGCATGGCAATGTAACACAATCTGAAAACACAAACACAGGGCAGTCTTGCGGATCGAGAAAAAACAGAGCAGCTCCCGCAGCTTCTAATTCCACACATAATGTGAATTTACTAAGTTAGCTCCTTGTTTCCATTCACTCCTTTGCTTAATATACATGTGAAACATGAACATTCAGCCTGACTTTATGGTTGGTTTGTTTAAAAATCATATTCTAGAGCACAAATTCTGTAAACTCTTCTCTCTCATAGCAGGAAAAATATCTCAAGTGAACTTAACAAACTTTGATAATTCTTTTTCATAGGTTAGATGAAAGATCAGTAACACTAAATGAATTTGAGATGGCAAATGTATTTAAAAAGTGGGCCACAGTCATTTTATTTAACTAACTCTGGAAAAATATTACAGGAAAAAAAAAAAACAGAGAAGGGAGACAATGTGAAATTAGCAGTCCACATTAATCCTAAAATAAGATGTTATGCATTGTCAGTCATACCTTTCTATTAAAAATGAAAAAAAGGTGTAAGATAGTCCTACTGCATTAATAAAGGTCTGGACTGAAGAAAAAAAGAAATGGTCACTATGTGTTATACTGAGGCATATCATCAGCACCAAAAGCCTCAATTCAAGTAGCCTTTACTCCTCTGCTTCATAATTTTGCAATTACATTGACAAGAGGTCTGCATCTCTGCCATTGCCAAACACAGTTATTGTATCCTCTGAGAAACAGGAAGTTTTCAGAATAAATGAATATTAACGCATTTTTCTTTCAGTCTTACCTATACCCTAACCTCTTGGTCTACATACAGAAAGAGCATTTTAACAGCCAGTATATTATATGACTTTTTCCTAAACATGGCCTTCCAATGATTTAAACCTACTTCTTGTTGTGTGCTTGTACAACTAAATGGTCATTAGATTATTTTTTTTCTGGAGTATTTTGCAATAAATCAAGAACATCAAAAAAGATAGGTCATTTTTCCTTTTACAAAGATTAAGGAAATAAAACATGGTTTAAATCATTTTATGAAAGCAGATCGCCTGTTCACATGAAAAAAAATTCCTACGTAATCAAAAAAAGAGAAATCATCTTATGTCCTCAACAGTCTTCCTTGAAACGTGCATGCTTATATTACAGAGAAACACACACTCGCATATTCAAGGAAGGCACCACCGATTTCTCAGAGCATAAATTCTCCTGGCTGTGAATCATCACTTAACACAAGGATTCATGGAAGAGTATGCAGAAACTCACATATTTTCCAGTGACTAATCAAACTCTAGTCGCCACAAACTTTCCCTTAATAATTGTCCTTAAAGCACTTTGCATCTGATAAAGAATGAAATACGCAATATGGATCAGCTTCCTGGAGATTTACACCTTGCCACCTACTTGCTCTACAAGTTTAAATACCATAACCTCTTTGAGCCCTAATTTATTCACGTGCATATAAATGTGTATACGACAATATGAGGACATTTGGGAGGCCCTGTTTGGTGGTACTGAAATGCACTCTCAGTCAGCAAAGCCCAGGTGCCAGTCGCACAGACACGTCTCTTAGCAGAGTACTGACAAGCACTTCTCACTCTTGGCCACCCCTTCCTCCCCCTCTGCCTTTCACAGCTGTCCGGTAGTTCCCTCCACCGCTATCTCAGCTATGACAGTACACTTGTTTGTGGGCCATTTGGTAACCTAGCAAAGAAACAGCGCGGCAGAGTAGCTGATGTGGAGGCAGAACTGACCCCCAGACACCACAGGGACGTACAACACACACATCCATTGTGTGGCCAGCCTGTGGCAGTTTGAAGTTTGAAATGGGGAGAAATAACATGGGGGGGGGGGGGGGGGGTGTGCGGGGGGGGGGGGGGGTGTGTGTGACACAAGGGCCACCGTGCGGACCCACGCACAGCTGTAAACGGTAAACATACAATAAAAATGCTCAGCATGTCACTTCCTTATGGTTCTGCTGTGTAACACACTGCAATAAATCATGCTGGTAACTCACAGCTTCACAGTCATGTATCTAGTATGCATAAATTAGTTTCTGCAAGAAAAGTGCTCAATACAAATTAAACAAGCAAATCAATTTCCTCCATACAAGGAAACTGAAGCTTCTTTCTCTCACGTGTTGGTAAAGTAAAAGTAGTTTAGCTCTACTATAGTTACCAAGATCTGTAGCTCTTAAATTGCAAACCCATGAACGTACAATGGCAATAAAACCTATGGGTAAATGATCCACAGCCAAGTCGTACTGGATCCCACTTGCACAAGGTATCACTAGATGAAAAACACGTTCCCGCACCACACGCTTTCCCCTGCTACATAACCAAAGTTGCCAAATGCCTTCCATAGCACCAAGCAGCTTCTAAGTCAGGCTGTGCTACAGCAAGGAGACATGGTGGGGGAAGACTGTGGTCCACCCTAGGCTTCTAAGAGATCTGCTTATTTTTCCTGGCAATAGTATCTGATAGCAGCTGCAGATCTAGTGCCACGGGGTTTAGACCCACAGCCCTGCAAAAAATTCTCCTTTATTTCTGGGCTGTCTTTTACACTCAAAATTCTTCTCAAAGTTCAAATTCCTTTTTTACACTTAGAGTGCTTTGCAACGGAACTCCCGTACTTAAACCAACAGTACAGATGAAAGAAACAAAGCACAAAAAAAAAAAAAAAAAAAAAAAAAAAAAAAAAATCACACTGCCTCAGAGTTAGAAAGCTGGTGTTATTATACCTTTTCAATTATGCTATTCAATGGCCAGAGCAAGAGACTCCAGCAGACAGCAATTCAGAGCAGGAACTAAACTTTGCTCTGGAGGAGCCTTTCATTCTCTCAACTGACTATCTGGACAGACAGGTGAGACTAGCCTTGTAAGTTATCTGCTTAATATTAGGCTGTGAAAATATCACCTCAACGTTATTTCACACACCGTCAGAAATACCATTCCTATTTATAACCCTCACTCGCCACGACCCCGTGCATCCTGCATCAGTCACTAACTTTCGCCAGGTCAGTCTATCCATGGGGCAGTACTATTGCAATGCTCACCAAAATTTACTTCTCACCCAAGAAAAGGAGCAAATTTCTCCTACTGAACTCAATGGCAGGGGCTCCACTGAAACTATAGTTAGTGTGTGTGCCAAGAAATATAAACAAGGAGAAAAAAAAAAAAAAACAAAAAAAAAACCACAAACACAATACTTTCAAAGCATGGGTGATCTGATGAAGTATTAATACACATACAAGGCACAAGGAGTGGGGAGGGAAGCCCACACAGCTCCTCAAGGGAAAGACATTAGTGATCACAAGTTAAAGCAATCTTTTGGCACTGATGACCTAGGTAACTTAGGATCAACAGCACAGAGATTCTGAGCCTCAGGAGCAGTCCCATAGGACCCCTAGCAAACTTAAAGTTATCTTTAACAGTTTAAAATGAGGACAGTGCAGAATACACAGAAATGCCATCAGTAAGTATGAGGCAGACAGAAAAAGCTCCGACATTTTGTAGCCAGCGTCTACCAGTATTTCTTTCAGATGATCTTAGAGCTATTAGCGCATCTAAAATGTCTCCATGTATAGAACAATAGCAAGATGACTAAAAGAAGTCCAAGCATGGGTGAACACAGTCACATCTAGCTCAGACCTGCTTCCTTCAGCTATTTGCATAGCTCTCTGCAGGCCCACGTAAGGAAGCACATGTTGCTGGCATTCATTTTAATACACTAACGAAACCCTACATGCCAAACATCCGTGACAAAAAACATTTCTCAAAGATGCATTGCTCCCTTCTATCCATTTCAGTTTTGACAACAGGTTGTGTTGGACCTAGCTGATGTAGGAAAGGCGTACATAAGGTACTCTGCAGTCTTAGCAGGTAACTAAAAGAGCAGTAGCACTGACAACCTTCCTGGTCTCCACTCCAGAACAGGCAGTCCCTCTCTTTCCATTGCTAATCTTTCCCCTTTCATCTAGAAGTAAACTTGGAGCTCCCACAAAATGGAAAACATGGATAAATTTTATTTAACATTTCTTGAAAGCTGCTCATTCCAGTCTTTCCTAACTTTACAGGTTAAAAAGAAAATAAAGACATCCCACAGTCACTTAATCTTTGTTTGGGCCTACAAAGCGTTAGATTTTATAACAGCAGAATCACAGTAAATCCAAGAAACACAGATTGTACAAGAGAATCAGAGTTTCCTTACATGCAACCAAATCTACTGTCTTCAGTAAGTCTGACTTGGACAAGCCCAACAACTAGCTTGATCTCATGAAGACTGAAATACCACCCAAGAACTCACAAGTCTTGGCTGCACAGCTCTACAGGAAAGAAAGACTGTTCATGCACAGGTTACCAACACTATTAGGGCAACTCAGGAAGGGTGTGAGCAGACACTGACAGGTTGCTCCTTCCCCTCTCTTGCAGGTGGTCGGGGAGGACTAGCACTAATAGAAGAGCTGGTACATAACGCTCCTTCTCTGACTTGTAAAGCTAGAACTCACCAGAAGCTAAAATAAGACCCTGCACTTGAAGAATTAAGACATTTTATAGCATCGTTCTCAGCACTGCGGTAACTCTAAAGCTAAAAAAAGTGACCAAGAACCTCGGTTGCTCTATTAAAGTGAGGGAACTTACCTGACATGCATCAGCTTAAAATTCGGCCTTTTGATCTACTGTTGAAATAGCATATCCTTTCCTAAAGGACACAACTAACCTGTATTCTTCCACTCAGAGGAAATTACAGAGGTTTCTTCCCAGTTCATTTTTGATAGAAAATCCCTTTTGTATATGGCGACTCAAGCCTTTCAGAAGGTCAATGTAAAATCTCCAGTACTTACACATTGTGTAATCTGTGCTGCACAACAAAGACCGAGACTGTTTAAACCAGCCTTCCTAGCTTTTGTATATCCTCACTTGTTACCATATCGAAGGCCTCGGTGTAGAAAGAGTTTTCTAAAGGAAGGTATCTCCATTTTACTTACTCATCCAGAGAAACACATCTGCACTGAGCAGGAAACAGACATAATTTTAGCAACTCTTTCGCTCTATTCTGAACAGAAAGGCTGATAGATTTTCAATGAAAGGGACCCTTTCAAGAGTAATGCAATTTAAAATACACAGTGCTGCCACTTTTGGGGCCATGGGATTGTCTAAACATTTATATCAGTATAGCTAATCCTACATCTCCTTTGCACAGGTCAATTTATTCCAGAATAAGAGTAGCTGCCTTTTTGTTATTGTGAGGCTTAACTTAAATCACTTCCAAAATAATATTAACCAAACTTGAAAAAGGCTCTTGTAATACCTATGGGCAACTCTGGCTTAGAGGAATTTGAGTGTCCTTCAGACATTTACAGTTCACCACCAAGAAAATCAGCACCATGACGTCTAAAATGCCCAACACTACAGAGGGCAGTCAGAGGAGAAAAACAAACAAACAAACAAACAAACAAACCACAACACACTACTTTTTTTTCTTAATTTCCAAAGGAAGAGTATTAAAATAAAGTATAAAAGTTGGTCTCCATCTTCTCTATCTATTAGCAGCCTGGTTTTGTATCCCAAAGCTTAAGAACTCTCCTCATTATCTGATTTAGAAACACAAACCCCATAGCAGATGCATTCAGTTTTTAGACTTCTGTAAAGAGCAGTTGACAAATTTGAGTTAAAAGGCACACACACAACAGGAACCCATCTTAACTACCTAACCTTCCCACCCATACTCAATATTAATTCCTATCGGACTGTAGTACATGCAAATAACAACCACTAAGATCACATCATGAATATTATTTCTTGTACAGCACAAGTATATCAAACAATATAATACTTGCGATGACAATTCTATTCCCTCAGGCACTTAAAAAAATTTTAAAAAAAATAATAAAAAAAAACCAACACACAACAACAACACAAGAACCCAAAAATGTGGGGTTTATTTTTCACAAAGTCAGCACAATCCACTAGTGAATACTTAGGGTCATTCACATATATATATATATATATTATATATACAAGCCAAAACAACTTTTCTCCTACCACAAAGTTGGCACCATCTCCTCAGTATAGCTCCAGAGAAATAAAAATTTTAATTCCCCCTGTCATCAGTATTCAAGAAGCCCATCCATACAATTATCAAATATGAAAGCTTCAAATCCATAATTTTTCCACTTTTCAAGCAAAAAGAAAGCCTGAGTCTTAGTCAAAAGAAGCAATAGCAACATTTAAATAACTAAATAAATAAATAAAATATTTCCTTCCTCTTCAGCAAAAACACTGTCAGCAAGTTAAAGCTGCAGCGACTTTCATTTCAAGTAGATCAGATACAATTCATGGTAAATTGTAACAACTGTTCATACCATATTCTGAAACAATGCTTGCAAAATATGTCTTGCTTTTGGGCAGACACGTTGTTTTTTAAGATAACAAAACAATATTTTGCATATTCGTGCTTTAGAGTATGACATATTCTCAGACCTAAAGTTTCCATCATTATAAAGGTCACTTAAATATTGCTTAATTAAAAAAAAATGCTACAGTGCTACAGTTTACAGGGAGAGAGACAGATGGCCTTTGGGTAAGTCACAGGTCTGTAGCTATATTCCCTGTTTCAGTAATGACTGCCTGTGTAACTGGAACCAAGTCATTACCCTGCTGGATTATCCAGGTGCAAGAGTCAAATTCCAATATTCTTTTAAAAGTGTTAAAATCTATGCACAGACCAAACTATTTAATAATCAGGATGTACTACCATAAACGCATACCACCCCCAGGAATCTCTGATAAAAGATTACAAGTCAAAGCACTGAAAAACTTGACCCCAAAATCTGGAATGCACAGTCTGTATACCTTTAAATTCGGTCCTTTGTGCAAATCGCTACATGATCACATATTGTTTTTCACAGGGCTCTAATGCCTCCTCCACCTGCTAAGCAGTCATTTTTTATTTTGTTTTAATCTTATTGCTCTATGCGCAACCCCAGGCTTTATTTGTTAAGCATATTCAAGCCATGCTCTTATAACTGAATTATTCATCTCCTCTCAGGACTTCTTTTTTTTTTTTGGCACACCTCATTTCAGGATCTGAGTGTTATCAGAACCAGTAGCGTACTCGCATTCACATGTGTTGTTATAGGAAGGGATAATTATCCTCATTTTCCACATAAGAAACTGAGGCACTGCAAGATTATGATCCAGAGGACCTGTTAATTAGGGTGTCCAGACCTGTTTGCTTTTTCCCAGAACGCTGCATAGGACCGTATTTTCACCACCAATGATTAAAACATCCTCCAAACAACCGGTCTTTCATTCCACTACATTACATTTCCAGTTGCAGGTCCAGTCTGCACAAAGAATGAGACAACAGTAGCAAACAGAGATTTAATACTAGTAAGAAGCGTGAAGGGAAGCTGCATAGACAGTCCAAAAATCATGCAACTTCTCAAAGCCTGTCTTTGCAACCTTACAGATCAATGCATTTTTAACTTAATGTGTATTTACCAAAAAAAAAAAAAAAAAAAAAAACAACCCACATTCTAAAAATCCACAACTAAACAGACAAACTCTATTTTCCTCCTTCTTGGTTTCTCTCGCATTAGTGTGTACTCACATCCAGGGAGAACACCAGGAGCATGGCTCTTGTCTGTTGTACTACTGGAAAGTAACTGGTGCCAGTCACAGTTGTTCTGTGTATGGGGTAGCACTGAAACAGTACCATGTAAATTTTTTCCGCACTGGAATTCATATATGTGTAGTCAAGCCCCCAAAACAGTAAGATGCTACAAGGAGAAACATCTGCTTTATTCTCCATATCTACAGCTTCTTTTTTTCCCCTTTAATTATGCCTCAGTCTCTTTCTTGCATTCATAAACCCTTTTTCTTCTCTCAGGCCTTGATTAACTTGTTTTTCACCAAAATCCCTGTCTCTGCCGAGTAAGTTTGATTCTCACCTCTGTAGATTCTTCATGCTGTATTTATTCTCTCACTTCAATACACCTGCTCAGCCTTCCCAGCTCTCCAACTCTTCTTATCACAATTTCTTTTCCCAAATAGCCCCAGTTCCTCAACTCCAAGCTTCTCACATTAGCTGAGGCTGACCAATAAATGATACTAGCAATTCAGGCAAACAATACAATTCCTTTATTGAAGACAAACACCATTTTGCAGTTGCATAGTAAAATCATGCCCATAATAAACAGAGTTCTCATATAGTCATATGCAAGCACTGTAATTACATTATACTGAGGAGGAGTACAAATCCCCAAAAGCACAGGTTGAGCTTGGTTGACATCAGCCCTACTCAGTAAGAACTGAAGATTAGTCTCACTTTATTCCGCTACCATAGCTTTTGCAGTCCTATGTAGCTTTACACTCCCCTTCTATTTCCTGATCTTGCTATAAATAGTGGGTTTAGTCAGTTCAGATATAAACTAAAGAGACAGTATCAACTGAGGACCTTGAAACAATCTCTTATCTCACAGCTTCATCCTCTTAAATCATTGGTACTTTCCAATAATGGTCCTAAATAATGATTTCTATCCTGAAACAGTGAATTCCCTAAGAAAACAGAAATTTGAATTCAATTTCCTTGTATTTGGAGTTTTTCTTTTTTGAGAGAGAAGGTATAAAGTACTATTCACTTGAATTTACAAGATATCTTGATGCTTAATGATGGAAAACAGTTGTCACTCAGAGACCAGAGAACACATGCACCATCATATTCAAAGGTTGAAACTTTGAGAACAGGGTTTAGGGTAAAAGCACGTTAATCATATTTAAGTAGTGTTAGATACCTAAACAACAAGCTGCAGAAGATTCTTCACCTACATCGCAACAATTCAGAAGATTCTCAGCAAATTACCAAACTCTTTTCAGCCAAAAACTTCATTATGTTAATAAAGGCTCATTAAATCAATATTTGACAGTTACATCAATTTATTAGTAACTCCAAGTTCAGGTACACTTTGCAAATACTCACAGAAGCCTTCAATCTTGTCAGCTGTCTTGCTCCATGCTACCTGCCTGGTTTCCATTATGACTTGAATAGTCCTCCTTTCTGGACTACTTTTCTTAAGACTGAATACTGTCATAACAGTTCCCAACTCCAAAGTCCTTTTGATCTGGCTTTTCTCATACTCCGGCAGTACTCCATAGTCTATACTCTTTCTGGGCATTTTTTTTTCTTTTTAAAAATCAAACTTTTATGGTTTTCAGTATCCTGAAAAGAAAAAAAAGAAAGAAAAGGTAGAAAATTCAATATTTAAAAGAGCATTTTTATTTCTTTAACAATCACATTTGTATAAGTTAAAGCCACCTAATAGAGACTGCTGCCCATTCAAACACAAGGCAGATACATGGCTAACATTAACAGCATCCTTGCCGCTTTTATCTCAAAAAAAGTACAAACAGTTTTCACAGATGGCAGTACCAGTGACACTTCGGTAGACGCGTTGCTGCAAAATCTATTAAAATTGAAGAGCTGGGTGGCGCAGCTACTGCATGCAATGAATTGTGATCTAAATTTCTCAACAAGCCCAAAGCCTCTCTTCTAGCTGCGCCACACCACTAACTGCCTCCCTCAGTCGTCTAACACAGAAGTGTGCGGTGTTCCAGACCACAATAAAGTAAGCCAAGGTCTGTTTAGCCCAAATACATAAAAATCACTTTAAGGGGCATAACTCCCCGTATGCTTTTATGCACGCACATCTTCAAGTGCATGTACACCCCCATCACTACAAATACAGATTTACATCTCTAAAGTCTCAGAGTTATTACAGAAAAAAAGCAGAAAAACCCCCAAGAAAGAAGACCTGGAAGAAATACCAAATGTTAAGTGTACCCGAGTAATAAGGACAAAAGAGCAAAACGCAAAGAATGCAAACCATTGAAATGCCAGAGAAAATAATACCGAGGTCATAACAAAAAAAGCATACAACCCTAAATAAAACTAAAGAACACATTGGAAACATGAAAAAAAAAAAATGTTCAAACTAAAGCAGAACTATGTCAAAAGCCTTTTCAAAACGAGTAACAAGTGGTCTCTCTGTAGCATTTTCTGCCACATTTTCTACACCTTCTCCTAACAAAAAAATAGCATTAATGCAATTGTACTGCACAAATTGTTTTGACCACGGCAGTTTATTTCACTTACCAAGCCTCCAACTTTTTTGCCAGTATAACTGACAGCCAAGGAAGGATTACTTCCTGGGACAGCTACACAAGCAACTCTTGATTAGATCGCCAAAAATAGTACCTAGCACAATTATGAAGAGAATCCTCTTCTGTAATATCTAGCAGTTTTTTTGTAGCAAGTATATCACTTACAAATTATACATGCACATCAAATGTAAAATGTAAGCATAACACACCACATATTCTGTCCAAATGCACTTTTACCAAAACAGCATCTCACAGCACTAAGTAGTAAAAATGCACCTCTGAAGCCTTCAAATCACAATACTGTTTCTTCCCCAGAAAATGGTAACTGTTACTGGTAGGTCCAAAGTAAGATAGACTTCCACAAGCAAAATTCCAACCCTGACTATATTTATCTCGATTTGATGACTTCAAGAGTCTCCTAAGATTCCAAAAAACGTGCACTTCAACCCTATCAAAAATCTTTCAAGCATCAGATCTGCTTTTATTTATTTTATACAGAGTGAGATACCTTTGCTCACAGAGATTTTCTCTAACTGACACAGAGAGAGAAGTAGCTCTTATCAGAAATCATCGTTCCTATAGGAATTTCTTTATTGTTTTAGGGTACTTGTAGAATTATGTTCCATAAAAACCTGAGGAGTTCTATACGAGCTGGAAGGTAAACATTTCATTCTTGAAACTGAGAATAATGTAATTTCCACTGCTGTAAGAAATATCTGGAAATCCATTTTGTCCTAAGTATTAGCAATCTAGATATCAACACAAGAAAAGAGATATTTGCAAGAGATTTGAATCATACTCAAAATCTTTCTACTCTCCCAGGATTTTTTTTTTACATTCCCAATGCCATCTTCAGATAACGAAAATGCTGTCCCTACAGCAAAGAGCAACAGATTTGGTCTTCTTCTTGCCCTGTATTACTAAAGAAGCATCAGCTTGCTGCCTGAAGAGACCTCTGAACTCTAAGCAGCCTCACAGGCTCTGCAGACAGCGTTGCTGTCTTCTTGATATTACATGAGGAGAAGCAAAGAAGTGCTGATGATTGAAGCCTAGCAATCCAATGACAAGATAATACAAGAAATAATGACATCATCTTGTGTAAACTCTTGCACTATATGAGAATTTAAACTTCTGTGAGACCTATATGAGAATGTAAATCAGCTGTCTTTCTGAGAGCTGTAAAGAAAATGAGGGGAAAATACGAGCAAATACAAGTACTGAAACAAATGTTGGCTATGTCTAAAAGGTCTCAGTTTATGCACTTTTAAAACTTCATGGCTGTGTTTCTCCTACACAGTCTAGTCTTCCTTACCTACATGTCAGGTCACAGGTATTTGTATGCATACACTTGAGACACATCTTGGCACAAAAGAGCTAAAAGAGAAGCGTATGCAGGAGGTCTCATAAATATCAGCAAGTTTCAGTGCTTTGGTCTCCCACACATCATTGCATCAAACAACTAATTACAAGCCTGATTACTCCTCAGCAAGATTACTTACAAACAGGATGGCCTGGAACCTGCTCTTTCATCCATGGACAAAGAAGGAAGTGACCATTTTCACACAAGCAGCAGAAGCCGCTGCCACGCAGTTCCCAACCATCCCCCTTAACCACATCTCTAAGCAGGACAGGTTTAAAGAATCTCTGTGCACATGCAGCCACCAGCCACAGCATCTCCTCTGGTTCTCTTCCTCTCTCCTCAGTCCACTACTCTCCATCACAAGCAGTTTCAGTTTCCATGTTGATAGCTAATTCGACCCTGCCACTTCTCGCTTCCCCTTCATAACTTCTTCCAACCCTCCTCCCCCTCACCCCATGTCACTATCTCCTGACCTGCTATTCACTAAAGAGCACTCTTTTCTGCTCTCTCTCATTAATACCACAAAACTGTCTTTCAACGTCGTGTCACTGGCTGCTTTCGGTGCAATCTGTCTGACTTCTAAGCTGTCCGGTGCAATCTTTCCAATCCCTTTTTAAAATTCTACCACTTGAAAAAACACTTTTTTTTTTGTAAGCTAACAGAGAAGCAAACAACAGTCCCTTCTCACCTGCAGGGTGGCCTCTTCCGCATTGCCCACAGTGAACCTAAAGTGCTCTACAGCATGAACCATGTCTGACTCCATGTTTTTGCAAAATATTAGAAAGGTTATTTGATGTTTAATATCTGTAAGTTTGTTATTGTAATAAGAAAATGGAGTACCTTTACCCTATAATACTGAAAAAAAAAATATATACCCCAATCCTACAATTGAGAAGGAGAGGATAACTTTTAAGGGTAGTAAGCAACAGCAGATTTTAGCCAGAATGTAACTGATCCTTTTCGAATCCTTGGAACTAAACAGATAATCATTTAAATTATCATGGGTTTGCATCTAACAAGACAGCCACAGTCATCTTGTCTTGCTACAATGACTTGTAATAAGAGAAATGAAAGGAGGGGAAAATAAAAAATTAAATTACAATCTTTGTACAGTGTCTGGTTTTCTGACAAAAAAAAAAAAAGAAACCCTGTCTTCTCACTTTGCTCTTTTCATTAAGAATGGTAATAAAACAAACATGCCGTGATTTCAAACAAGGTTTAACCATTTTAGTTACACTTCACTGCAGTAATAAAAACCTTAACTTTTAAATGAGTATAGTTTTTCAGGAGACTATATACAAAATTTACATCCGCTCTGTCTTTTACAGTACAAGGTGTATCTGTAAAATGAAACATGACTTAGAACAACAAGAAAAGGAGTTTCTAAATATAGCTATTTAATAAAAGGCAATGCAGCAGGTTTTTTTTGAGAGATTAGTCGCTTAGCACAAAGGAACTGCCTCTCAGAAGTGACTTCTTAAACAGATTCCGCTGAATATAATTTACTGGACTTCTCCTTTCAAAGTAGCTCTTTCTTCCAAAAACAGAGTGAACAGTGGTTTTAGTCTAACATAAATCCTACATCATAAGCCAGGTTTTTAACTTACTGTGAAACAATACTGTAGCTGAGAATATCTACTTCATCAGGAAAGGTGGAAAGAATATCGTAATATTTGATCGATCTAACTGACCACTTCTACACTGTTTTGGCTACCTGCTCCAGTTTAAGAGTAACGTCACAGAGAGTCTCCTAACAGTAAAACACATTAGACCTCCCAAAAGAACTAATGGAAGCCCTTGATATTAGGCCTAACCTTTTAAATATTAAGAGTCTTCTTACACTCACCCACGGGTACCCTTCAGCCTTCTTATACCCATCACTGCACAACTATTTGAAGCAACAATATTTCTACCCATTCATGCAGCAGAACTCCGTAACAACCCTCATCACTCCATTACTTGGATACCTCTAAACCAGCAGGGTATGAACTACAAGACACCCTTATGTGCAATAGAAGCATTACCGAGCTGAAGGGTTATTGAAGCCTAAAGTAGAAAGGTCCAGCATTAGTTAAATGATTCAACAAGTGAGCTAATAATCACAGAAACGTATCATAAGCTCTAGTTTAGACACAGACATCAATACATGACTCCTTCCCTTTGATCATAGGCACCATAGGAGCTAACCTTTGCTGGTGCCCTGTACCTCATGCAGAATTGGGACCATTTGTTACTGTCTATGTAAAAGTAATTTTGATACTGTTTCTTATTGAAAAGCCTGAGTAATTTGGACTAAAAAGTCAGAAAGATTCACTGCAAATAACCAAGTGGACATGGAAAAAAAAAGCCTCCTTAATCTATCCAAAAACTTGTATATTTAGTTTTACTTCATGACAGTACTTCAGAGTTTCAGAAACAAACCCTTCTTATCTGAAGGTCGATCTAGGACTCTTAACTCTGTGATAACACAAAGACAGAAGAAAAACTGTAGTAAAGGCAAACTATAAATGTACAGGCTAGCAAAGACCATCTCAGATAAGCACTGATGAATCCATACTCTCTTATAACTTCACCCATACGACACAGCAGGTGCTTTCCAGGCACACAATGTCAACCAAGAAGTACAATCCAAAGTTTGACTCCAGTCAACTTCTAAGTTTTCCCATGTGCTCGGGGTACTGCAAAAGGGTTGTCGCATCCTCTATCCCTAGCTCTGCCTTTGCATGAACTTAGGATGTCACCTCACCTGAGCAGGCACTACCTCAGCACAGCACCACCAGTATGGACTTCCACCGGCAACACCAGTTCGGTACCACAGCACTAATAATTAACAACAATCAACGCACGGCTCTTCGTGCAGAGCTTTATGACGCAGCTGCTGCCCTTGGAGCCCTGCGGTCTGGTGAGACGCAGGGGAGGGGAACTGCAGCAAGACGATTGCCCACCTGCCACAGCCCGGCGGGGACTGAAGCCCTGGCCCCGGGCTGGGGCCCTCACCCTCGGGCAGAGCTGTGCCTGGCACTGGGCTGCTGTCAGACACACACCGACACTGTGGAGGTTTCCTTCCTTCTTCTTCCTCAGGCGGGCCTGCAGCAGAGAACGGCCAGCCAGAAGGTGCAGGGTGGCAGGGTCCCCTCAGGGAGCCCCCAAACTCTCTTGTCCCCTTCAGGCCAGGCACCCTGCAGCCCCTGGCACGGTCGTCCCTCACCCCTGGCAGCCTCTCGCCTGCTGCCCAGCCCTCTCACCGAGCCCCCCCACGCCGACAGCCCTCACCGCCCCTCACA
>NW_009627905.1:0-4697 GCF_000690535.1 Cariama cristata
GACCATCCAACCAATTCCTCAGGTTTATGCCATAAACCTGCACAGTTAAGATACCCTGCTTACTCAACTTGAAAATGTTTTATATCTTAATAGATTCAATTCCTATTCCCTAAACTTTTGAAATCTGAACACATCTATTTCATGTCAGACTTTGTGAAATCTGAAATTACACAGTGGTGCCAGAATATCTTGCAAGTGAAACTACATCCAAACACCACATCTTCAGAAACACTAAACAATACAAATGGAGAGCCTATACTATCTTGGGAAACTAACTACTGTAAATCACATTTTAAACTTGTCCCTAGCTCAAATGGTTGCTCTCAAGCACACCAGAAACATTAAAAGCAATGATATCTCATCAGTGTCATATGAGTATAAGCTTTGGACACAGAGATGTACGTCTGTATCCCAAAATTTTCTACTGAAATTTTAAATTAGGAAGTGCAAACAGATCATTCTATTTCCCTCAACAGTATACTAACATCTATCACCACTAAATATACTCATTCTGCAGAAATATCCAATGCCCTTTACAGTCTTGCCACTAATCTTCGCAAATGTTTCCCCGTATATATGAAAGCCTCACTACCATAGCAGCTAGATGTGTCAAAATTGGAAGAAGACAACAAAAGAAAAATGTAAGCCAAAAAGGATGATAACTAATCTATCTGGAAAATATATAGATTATAAAAGCCCAACCATGACTCAGATTAAACTGAAACTAAGCTGAAAGAGATCAATAGCATATAGCTGAACATACCAACTATTTTAGCAGTAGTACAGAAATAGAATTATTTTTTTAAAAAAGTATTATCATAAGAAATCAAATATGAAAATAAATAGCTAAGACACCCACACTGGTTTAGTTTATTCCTTTAACGATGCCTTTTAATATCTAAGCACTAATAGCAATTCCATCTATATCATACACCTGCCTTCATCTTCCTCCTCTTACTACGATTTGCTTACCTTTTTCACTCCATCTTCTAACCATTTTTCTGATTAATTTTCCTGCACAGAAAACTTGCTCCTCAGCTCTCCCGTCTTCACCAGTTTCTCTTTCCACCTAATCCACATGGGCATATTCCCCTACAAAATACCTTACTTTTCTAGTGATCTGCTCTTTGAACTGTGGTCCTTTCTGCAAAATGTTGTGGATCCTGAGAAGGTCATACAGTAACAATCAACGCTGCAGACATCATCTGCTCTGCATCCTACACATTCGAGTAGACAGCACACTGAAACCAATGTGGCCACGTTTTTGTTGTTACCAAACCTAAGGCAGGCTCAAACTCAAGTATGTCCCACATGCGGTCAGTTCTCTTCTGACTACATTTTGGTTATGTTCTCTGGAATTCATGGAGACCTGTTGTTGAAGTCATGCTCTAGGAATAGGGATTTAAAAATCTGATATATTTGGCTCTTTCTTTCAGTCCACAAGTCAGAGAAATCCACTGCCAGACTGCATCCACAGAAGCAAAATATCCTGCACAGAAGGGGTATTTTATGGAAAAATCCATCTTGAATCACTTCTGCATAGAGTAGGATACCATGCAACAACAGCTCCCTTTAAGGGGAATGATAAAACAACTGTCATGGTAAGCATGTAACTCTTGTAATGCCAGTTTCATTCAATTGTTGGTTCTGTCTTTACAGGTGGCATAGGACTGAACCATTAAAACTTTATGAAATTTTGTCAAGTTGCTGAAGTTTATTGGCAAATCATGTACTTTTTTAATACTTTCCAGTTGAGCTAAATTGGAACATCATTCACAGTTCAATGAGGCAGCTCTTCAATGTATATAATTCTATACCTGGTGCATAGATCCTAGGTGAACATTAAAGGCCTTTTAGAATCAGAGGATGAACAGCCTATCATAGAAAAGGCTACAATAACTTTTATACAGGCAGTATAGAAGCTTTTTTATTCAGTTTTAAGATAGACTTACATATAAGGAGTCACTAAGTTCTCTTGTATAAATTTAAACTAAATAGTACTTAACACCAGTGCAATCTAGTCTACTGCACACCATAAGAACAAGAGAAAACAGATGTGCAATACACTAGTGTTTTTCTGAGGCAAGAAGAAAGTGGAACTCTTGACAGATATTACAGTTCACAGCCTTTTCTTAGAGAAGAATGCAAACAATTCATACGCATAATTGCAGAAGTCGGATTCCTGCAATTTGGAAGTGAACAGGAACTTTCAAACAAGAAAGCTAAAGCGAATGTTTTAATGGGAAAAGCTTCTTACACTCAAATCCTGTCTTCACATTTAAATACTCCAAAGACAAAAATCTCTCCTACCTGTGTGGCTTTGTCTCTCATACATGGAGCAGCTTGTCCATGATTATCACGAGGCCACTGTCCAGCAAGGTACGGAGCAGCAAGCGTATCCAATGAGGAAGTACGGCGAATAATACTGGAAGGGCTTGATGAAGGTGGTCTTGATTTGTCAGCTAGAATAAGAACACTTGATTAGAAAGAAAGCAAGATGGAGAGTTTAATTATTTTAATTGCCTACAAGAAATCATACCAAGTCAGAACTACTATGTTACTATGTATACAAGATACTTTTAACATAGGAAATGAGGTTGCTTTTCCATGCTCTATTCAGTTTTAATAGGCAATAAAGTGTGTTTTTATGGTTTCCTTAAAAACATCCTTACGTAACAAATGTTGCCTTGATACTCACACACCACCATTTATTCCCTCAAAGGTGCAACAATCATTGGATTCTTAAATGGCAAAGGCTTGGAAGAAATAAAAATAGCTACGTTTCCTCATACATGAAGGTTAACAAAGAAAATCTGTGCTAAACTTCTTCAATTTAATGCTGAGTTTAGAGTTCATCCCACTAGCCCTTTACCCTTTACCTTCTTTAATTCAAGGGACACTATAAACTGACATATTTTATTAATCACCCAGTATACGATACATGGCAGATTCATAAAGAGTTATGCCTAACCCTTAGATCCAGAAGTCAATTTTGCTAAGATAATCACTTACATTTCACAAGATAATCAAGACATGTCCTCCCTTTACATACTATTTGGTAACTACATTCATATTTGCCTGGCACTACACCTTCTGCAACACCTCATTTTTAGTTTTTACTTTGATATCACTTTTCAGAACAATTTAGATTCCAACATGAAACCTTACTGAAAAAGGTTAAATATAATAAGCACAGGAAGTTATATGAGAAGGAAGAATATGGTTAAAAAAAACATCTGCATCTATCCCATCTGTCAATGGTACCTTAAAGTGGCAGTAAAAGACTACGCTGCAAGCTAATAAGTGTAAACACTGTAAAGAAAGGTTCCTCAAAATAGTAATTGAGGTTTGTTAAATTAAAGAGACAAACAAGCAGGAAAGACGCAAGGTTTAGATACACAGATATGCTCACACAGTATTTGTTACTAGCTATTCTAGACGTAAAATGCAAATCCAGATGTCACAATGATCTGAGCTTACTATCAATTCATCTACTCTCCACAAAATTATACTTGAAAGAATTGTGTATTAATCTTACCTATAATGAATACAAAGGCCTAAAACAAATGGCTACAACACAGCAAACAAGACACACAGATCAGATGGAAGCTTTACAAAGGCACTGGAAAAACTCAGTCATATGTCCTTCCTGACTGTGCCTTAGGATGAATTCTGCTCTAAAAGTCTAAATAACATAGCAATTTGTATTCTACATAAACTCATTTATGTGTAGAAGAAGTTGAGCCTGATTAGTGTCTGACTGCTAGTCAGAAAATAAAAACACTGCCATCAGAAGTCCTGAATTCAATTTCTAAGCCATTTCAGTCTACTAAAGATACACAAATAATAAAACCTGTTAGGTACAGATTTCAGTGGTGTAGACAACATCTTAGTCTCACAGAATACCAGTCTTTCAAATATAAGTCTAGTGACATTCTATACTAAATATTCTCATGCAAATTTTGCATTAGAAATGTACACATTAAAAGTGTGGAAAATATTTCAATTCAACTACAAGGAAATAATTATTAGCACTATAATCCGCCACGTTCACACAAAGCAATCCAGAAACCTCATCTGGTTTATTATTTCTATTGGTACCAACAACGATAAAACCTTACTACTGAGCTCACAGCAGATCTGCTCTCAAGGAGTAGCAGCAAAGCTCAATTTTCTGGAGACCCCTGTATCAAAGCAATTCTCTCACTACTACCACCATACAGCACACCGAAGGGTCTGCTTGTATCAGGTTTCAAAACATTTGCTTTTGTCTGTACCACCGGAGAATGTGGCATGCTAATGCAACATGTTATTCCTTAAAAGTTACACTTGCCTCCAAAGTTGTATCAAACATGTGATTTGTCTCAGAAATAGCTGCCATACTCTTTGTATTTATTTTTCTTCTGAATTATTATTCTTCCTCTTCAAGAAGCTTTTCTCTTTTAACCAAGTGGAAACAGAAAGGATGTGGAGGCAAAAAAAAAAAAAAAAAAAAAAATCAGGAAGTGTATGTAGTCATCATCTGCAAAGCCACTGCAGCAGACAGCTTCAAAACTGAAGCAGCAGAAACTATTACTCTGTCCCCTCCCAAAACATTATAAAGAATATTTTGCTGGTCAAACAGAGAGAATGAAAACTGAAGAGCCTGTTTACTCCTTAAGTTCAAGGGAAGCTGCTCATTTCAAGGCACACACCCT
>NW_009627905.1:4708-9947 GCF_000690535.1 Cariama cristata
CTTTCCCTCTGATTTAAAAAATCCTTCAAGGAATTCTGTTTTCAAATTACTTTTATTTAGATGGGGCAAGGATGTTTGTTTACATTTTTACTTACTTTTCCACCTTCACAACATGTCTGAATACAAATTGCCAAAGTCTACTACACAATTCCTCTTGCCATTTCAAAACATTTCAATGGGAACATATACAATATTTTCATTACATTTTCCTCTACAATACTTGAAGCAAGTGTTCAGCTGCTATTTTTCCTTGATGTGACCTACGTACCAAGAGATCTGCCTCCATAGAGATAACTTACAACAGCTGTGGCTGCTGAAAAACAATAGAGCTGTTTCATCATTAGACACTTCTTAAATATTAGATCTGTTTTAATTAGCCTGATTATCTCTTTAAACCAATATTTGTAATAAATATCAACACCTCTATCCATTCACCACTACTCTAAATCTATTTAGAAACAAAGTCTTTCTGCCATCTGGCTTTAAACAAAGCAAAATAATAGAACAAAACATAAACAGAACATGCACAATACAAATCAACAAAGTCCATAATGTGGGAAAATAACAAGCAAGTTACCATGTCTTCACAAGTCATTGCAGCACAACTGATCAACTGAAGTTGCTACAGGTAAACTGGCATCACAGACACATCTATTGCAATTGTGAAGTCAGGCACCTCTGGAAGCAATTTAAGCTAAGGCAGTCTAATAACACAACTGAAGAGCAAAATTGAACAAATATAGATGATTATCAATAACTAACTGAAAGGTAAGAAAGAAAGCACTGACTTCAGGGGGTCTTAACATACAAGTCCTACAACTATAATTACAACTGAAAAAGGAAATTACAGTGTGAGAAAACATAACTTTGAATTGGACATCTCATGGGAGAAAATTGCTATATGTAAAAGAAAGGAAGGAAGAAGAGAGGGAAGGTCTTACACATAAGAAAGCCCTAAGAGACAAAGCACTCTGAAAATTCATCTTTCAGTTTTTCAGGAAAAGTTCAGAACTGTTGTTAGAACTGCAAAATAAGGATTACTGCTGAGGTGTAACTTGAAGATTGATCTTACAGTCCTGTTGATATCTTTCTACACATTTGAAATTAAAGTCTTGAGAAAGGAAAATAAGAACTCCAAAGAAACACTTTCCAACAGACACTATGAGAAAACAAAACAAAACTAGCAAGCAGCAGAAAGAGCCACTGGAGGAGCATAGGACACCGCTGACCTGACAAAATTCCCTGACAGAGTTCTAATTGAAGCTTTCTATAGGGGTAGGATATCCAAATAAGTGAGAAAGAGTGAGACCCAACTAGCTTCTCTGGCATCTAAGCATACAGCTGACCTTTTTGTTCTGTTTCGGTCAGCCTTTTCCTCAGAAAGGACATTCACAGAATCCGTCCCATGCATAGCTGTCTTTTCCCAAAAACTCATACAAACACAACTGACCTCAGGGACTTCACCTACTTTTTACCTTTCGTTGAAAGCATTCAACAGGTTCAGACAGTAGTAAGGACAGACACACAGCACAACTGTGTATATTCTCTTTAGAAGACAGTCTTGGCTATTATTTCCATATAAATGTAAAAGAACTACTCACACTTTTGCTTCTAGTAATTCAAAATGATCCCTCAGTAAGAGAATGACTGAATTAATGTTGTTTTACAAAACCAAACCTCAGAAAGCCCAAGATGTTCAAGTTACTTAATTCTAGTGAATTAAAACATTTTTAATCCAAATAAACTCCCCTGAAGTGTTGGCCACAATAAACCTTAAGTACGGTGCCACAAAAATGAATTCACTTTCTTTACAACCACCATTTGCCAAACAGCTTAGATAAGCAAAGCAGGCATGTAATGGTGCACAAAACCTCCTGTACTCTCTTATCCTACAGTAATATCTTTCATAACTACTGCAAAACCTTGGTAATGAATGTTGACAGGTCTGCAGCTATTATTGTGTCACCAAATTCTTAAATAAATTCTACAGTGAAATTTGAGAGGGTAATGGAGTTTCATTCTTTCCTCCCTACCCCAAGGAGGGGTTCACATCTGAATTCTTTAAGACTTTCTTTCCAATATACTGTTATAACAATTGTCATCATTTCCTTTCGCACAAGTAGGCTTTAATATTACTCTTCCATATACTATTCTAAACAATTAAAGGCAAATGTAGTTCCAGATAAAACTAACCAATTTTTCTCCTTAATTTTCAGAGTGAGTTTAAATGTCCAATATAGTCAACCGGAATATACCAGAAAGTTCAGCATCCAGTAGAGAAATCTCTCACAACCTCAAGGCACCTGAAAGGGTCAGTAAACAACTGCTATGGCTCTGGTCTTGACCTTCTTATTTACACAGCCTGGTGCATTATAACATTTTTGGAGTTGAACAGTTGAACTCTTCTAAGAAGATGTATTTTGTGTAAGAACACAAACAAGATCACATTTGATCTTTACTCAGTAGATAAACCAAGACAAAAATAACAGTAAAGATAAAGCATACGCATTTCTCCATCTCATTTTGCAACAGTCTACTAGTAGGTCAAAACAACGTCCTTTACCAGGGGTGGTTTGCAGCCAGGTAAAGAGGTCTATGTGAAAACTGAAACAAAACTGGAGATGGCAAGACAGACCTCGCAGTGTAGAAATGAGGCCACACCAGTGGTGGGAAGGACAGAGCACATTAACATGGAAGTAGCAGCTGAAGTCTGTGAAACAAGTGCTAGAGACTGCAGGGAGGGAAAGTAAAAGATGAAAACTGGGTAGTAGGAAGATCTAGGCTTGGTCATATTTACAAAGTGGCAAGAAAAGCACAGAAATTTAGAAATTGTGCCATAGAATCTCTAGTTCGTAATTATCCCATCTTCAACAGAAAATTCAGTTAAGCGTTTCCAACATTCAGCTGCAATTCAGTTCAGAAAACCAGAAAAAAAAAACCAACCAAAAAAACCCACCAGCAAAAAAAAAACCAAAAACAAAAAAGAAGGTAAAGTCACATTTGTAAATTCACAAGTTGGGTTTCTCAAGTCTTAAGCAGGTTGATGAAAACTATGTTCAATACTATTCAACTGCTTCCCAGAAAAGAAAATCTGAAAAACATGAAGCTGAGTCTAAAGTATACAACTTACAGAACCAGTAGAAGCTATCATTTGTCTAACCTCAAGGTTCATTTTAATCTAAAAAAAACATGGTTGCAGCTGTAGGGATGCACAAAAGCCATCATCAACTGAACACAAGAAACAGGAAACCACAAGTTATTCTGCAGTAGATTCTGACTGATATCCTGAAGTGGCCTGCACGGCTTCACAACTTTAGCCTGATTCGCAAAATCAAAGTTCCACTTCCACATTCTCAGCTACCACTAAGTTTTCTCATCTAGATGAAGGAAAAAATTGAAGTTAACTCAGTCTCAAGCACTGGACTACACGATACAAATGTTAAGCAATATTAAACAGCTTTAATTGGCATTTTGGGCCAATACAAGTACTGTTCAGAAATTTAAACACATGGAAGCCACTAAATGGACACCACTCTTCTGTTTTCACACATCTTGTAAAAAGCTAGTGGAGTTATCTTAACATAGCAGAGTGATCAAATGACTTGTTTCTTTCTATATGCTTAGATCCAGTAAAGAAGTTACCATGGTTTCAACAGGCTTCTATGCACTGATCTGAAGACGCTGCAATTTTTCCAGCCTAAGTGGTCTGACACATGCCTTTACAAACAGCTTTTGAACGGCGATCTCAAGGCTAGCCATGCTGTTCCTCATTCTCCAGGAGAGGAGATTGCATCTTGGGCAAGAGTTTCTATGAAGTTCACAGGAAGGAGATAGGGTTTTGTGATGTGTATAAAGTCTTTCAGATTACTGATTAACAAGAATCTTAAATGAAGAATACACACATTCCTCAATCCAAAGCCATAGAATATAACCTTTAAAAAAACACGTTACTCTTCTCTGGAAAGTGGAAAATCTAATTCAGAACCGAAATGCCTTTGTGGCACTGCTCTCTTACACTGCAGACAAGCAGGTATATGGTGATCTTGCAGGGGTACTTCTGAATAAATAATAATAATAATAAAAAAACCCTAAGCCATGCAGACATTAGCTTAAGTACTGTACCATTTAGTTAAGACTGTCTAATTTGGCAGCACCATTCCTCAAGAGCCAGGATAGAAAAATAGAAAAAAAGGTTAAACCAACACAGTAGCCTGGCTATAATAATTATTTTAGAAAGGGGAAGCAACATTAGGAGAAGCAGAAGAGTTAAAAGGAATCGTATTGGTCCTACATTTCTGCAAATATACTTCTGTATATTAGTCAACTTTATTGTGCAGATTACCACATGCAATTTAATGAAAAAGAGTAGCTGTACACTTTGGTATCTTGAAAGTCACAGATTTGAGGACATTAACACAAAGTCTCACTCATGCATTTTTGAGTAAACTTTTATCCCAAGAAGAAAAAGGACTTACATATGTAAGCCTCTATTATCCTCAACCAGATGCCACATATTGCTTAAATTTCAGCATCCCCAGTAAGTATGTTTTAATTATTCAAAAACATTAAAAACCATTTTTGCTACAAACTGTATGCCATTCCCACGCTATTTTCTACCTTCACTGTAGCGCAAGCTTGTCATCTCTCTCAAGTTCACGCATCCTTTTGCAGGATTCATGTTGAAAGTAACTACTAAGAGATACTGAATACTTTTTTCCTACATCTATGAGCAATGCCTAGAGTGCTAGCTAGTTTTCTAATCACAAGCTTGCAGACACTGTTTGGATCAAAACCATGTACCATCTGGCACGAGATGCACAGAAAGGAGAGAAGATGTGAAGGCTTCACAACAGCCCCCAAACACCGAATTCACCTTAAGCTTGTACCGAAATATCTTAAGCATACCTACACCATTGTCTCTCTCTCTCATCCGGAAACCTTTGGCAGAAGCGCTATAGGAGTGGCTACAATTCCCCACATGGCATGCTTGGCTTTCTCTGTTCCTCTTCTAAAAGCCAGGAAGCAACAGAGCAGCAACAAAAGCAACAAGCCCTTCAACACATACAAGCTCCACAAGTGGTGCCGCCAGTCAGAAAAGGATCAGAACGGGCACAAACCCGGGCACAGCCCCAGTCCCTACCTCGCCCAGGAGCGCTCGGAGGCACACAGCCGGGCAGAGGGCACCGCCGACCCCAGCCCTCCCACCCCGCAAAGCGCTGACTGAAACTCGGCCACGCCG
>NW_009627906.1:0-22813 GCF_000690535.1 Cariama cristata
TGGCCTGCCCTGCCGTCAGCCCCCTCTGACAGCCGTCAGCGGATTTCGGCTGCGAGAACCCGGCGCTTTCCAGGGGTTTGGCAGGAAATTTCTGACCAAGGCCAGCCCTGGCTGCTCGTATCGACAACAAACCTTAGCACCAAATGGCACTGAAAGTTGCGGGTCTTCCCCCCCCTCCCGACTTAGGTTTATCTGGGTGAGCTGTCAGGTGATGGTATGCAGCATTCAAATTGAACGGGAACGTCCTTAACTGTTTGAAGGTTTCAGGTCTCGGCAACCCACAGTGAATTTTGGCACCGCCGACAATCGGTATTAGGAAAGAGATTGTCCCTGTGTCACCCTGCTCTCTGGAGCCAAGGAAAGGGAGGGAAAGGACTCAGCTTTGGGCACCAGCCTAAGCAGGGGAATGCCACTCCTGAAAGTCCCTGCTCAAAATCCATTTGAACAGAAGCAGGTGAAGGGCAGGAGAGGAACCCACCCCCCCAGTTTGAATGCCGGCCCAATGCATGGTAGCTGCCTCCCGGTTACACTTTGCAAACTGGTGAAGCTTGATCTGTAGGAAAAGCTGAGGAGAGCAGCACGGTTCTGATAGCCCCAAGTACCTAAAAATCGTGAGCTGGGGGCCTAATGCAGCGAAATGAATTATGGCTACTGCTCGTCTGTCACACGGAGCCTTAGCATTTACGACTCTCTAATTCAATTCCCCCCTCTCCCCACTGTAGAGTGTGAATCTTTTTAAAACTGAGATTATCAGGTAAGAACATCGCTGCGAGATCTTAGACTTTAAGTAAAACACGAGCACAGCTCGTGACAACCTGCAAACGCTGCCTTATTTCACTGTAGCTTCTGTGCAGGGGATGTTGCAACTTGATCGATATTTGCTCACCTCAGGTTTGTTGCTCATAGATTGTATCAGTTTTAATGTTTTTGCCTTTTATGCTGCAAAATACAAGGCGATTTTTAAAATTGATGTTCCCAAAGAATTTAAAATTAATGTTCCCAAAGAATTTATTGTGCAAAAGACAAGAAACTATGCAGATAATATAATGAGATCAGAAATGGCTTGCAAATTACTCTTCTGGGGATAAGAGCAGGAATTATCTCCACTCAGACTGATGGCCATGTATAAGAAAGATAACAGTAGTAATTTGGGTTTTTTTAAGAAAAGTTTTCTGTAGCACTGCTGTGCCAGAGTGCTAGACCAATTCCTCTGTCCTTCTCTTCCAATATATAGTAATGCTTTTTCTCAAACAATTTTACAGCTTCTACACTGTTTTTGACATGTGCTGCACTGTGTTCAGATAATTTTCATCAAAGCTATTCATTGTTTATATTATTTGAAAATATTTGCTTCAATGCAGCATTTAAAACAAAATACATTTGTCTTGCAATAATTTTTTCAAGTCTTTTCTCTGTTTCACTTAAGTCGATGGAGTAGCTTCCCTGACAGATAGAATGTGTCAAAAAGAAAGCGCAGGAAAGAAATTTTACTTTTTGTCCAATTCACTTCAAATCAGGATAGAATGAGAAAGTATCATCTGCCGTTAAATTCTTTTCCTTCTCCCACCCCCCTAACAAAATTATCACTCTTAAGGGCTCCTCCCCTTCCTCACTTTCTTTAAAATAAAAATGATTGAGACAGGATTTATCATTGAAATAGTGACATAATCTGAACCACAGCCATGCAAATTAGGCTTCTGTCATACATATGGTGCTGCTGGAAACCAGACGGAACAGAGTTTCATGTTTCGTTTGCAGCATCAGCTCTATATGAAGTACATTGAGCACAAGACTGGAATTTGTACATCATCAGAAAATACTAATGATTTTGTCGGGGCCACAATTTAGAAAGAGCTCTTGACTTGATGATATTAGTATTCCTCAGTGTCTATAATACAGTAAGGAACTAGCGTTCCAGAAGACATTAAAAAAGCAGATTGCTTGGTTTCACCTTTCCTTCCTTTTCTGCCTTCAAAATCCGTTGACTGGAGCCCAGACGGATTTTGTGCAAACCTAGCAGAGAATTCAGCATGATAACTCGAGGTCCAAAAGCTGTCACACCTGCACGGGTACAGCACAAAAAGAACCATTTAGGGGACTCGGTTCTTTCACTTAGGTAATACTGTCTAATCTCCTACAGAGCAGTACCTGTAAAGTATTGTTTCTCAGACATGCTACTTTAACAAAGAACCCACAACTTTAAATTTCTGAGCCCCTGTTGCTAGTCTGCAGTGATCGTTTAGCTGTCACGCTTCCAGAGCTGCTGGTCTTATTGATGGTACTAGTGCACGGAAAGAGGAGCCATCAGAGGCTGCATGATGACATTTGCTTATGAGTCTCCAGAGCTGAAAATTATTGCTCCTTTTTTATCCTTTCCTGTTGCTTATATTGTTGGTTACAAGTTGGGCCATGTACCTTAATGTACCTTCAGTATCTTAAATAGCATCAGGCGTAGCTGTACGTATTTTCCCCAAAGTTTATCGTCTTTCCCCTTAGTTGCTCCTCACCTTTTAACAATATTACAGGGTTTGGTTGTTAAACGAAACACGTTGCACCACCTCTGCCTCCAGCTGCTTGGTCCCCTCGGCAAGGCTACCCCTGTTTCCGTAATCTCCTCACCAGCAGCACTGGAGAAGAAATCCACCCGAAATACAACCACGGCCTCCCCGCCCCCCCTAAACCAGTTGTTTTCTTCTGCTAGATCAGTTCCCCAAAATGGTTCACTGACTGGCTGTATGAACAGCTGTGCCGGCCCAAAAGAGAGGGTGACACAGGCTCAGCGATGGTACCCGTTGAGCTTCGTTTCACCTTTTTCTTAAATCGGTAAGTGATCGCGCCTTTCTGATCCGCACGCTGCCTGTTGGATGCAAACCCTGTCCCTGCTCACTAAGCTCCTTGTCTTCTCATTTTTTACAAAGCAAACAAAACGCCAGCCAACCACCAAACACTTTAGCACATGTTTTACTGTATACAAAGATCGTGTACAACAAGAAATAGCTCATTATTTCTGTCCGTTTTCAATAGGCTTGTTTTTGTCTTTAATTAAGTACATCATTTATTTAGGGATTTAATTATACTGTGGCTGCATTCATCACAGCTGGGGAAGTACAAGTCAGGACTTCTTGGTTTTCTTTTCCCAAATGTGTAACCTGCTATATTGGCCATGAGAAAGCACTGCTTTAAAAAGTGCTGTAAACGCTACCAACGCGCAGATTCTGTAATTAACCCTAGAGAAGAGTTTCTCTGGATTCGCATTTACAAAACCCAATTTGTAGCACTTTCACTTAGATCTTTTAGCTTTGCAGTAAATAGTTCAGCCACCTGAAACAAAACCACTGCCACTCAAGAAGCTTTTTAAGCACGACACCTTTTAAATCATAATTTGACAATTACTCTCTCTGTCACGGGTAACCATTCAAACATTGCTTCTGCGCTTGCAAAATCTTACGTTGGTTATTCCCCAAGGGAACCAAAACAAAAACTCTCCAAAGTGGTAGCTCAGGAAAGAGAGCAATCATTGTCTGAAAGCCTTTTGAAAAATCTAGAAGTAAAACTAAAATGATGTGAATGGGGTTTTTGTTGCTGTACAAAACACAACTCCATAGTCCATTGTCTGTGTATCTTAAATTGAAGGTCCCTCACCTTCCAGTTGCTTCCTGACAGTAGATGCCTATTTATATACCTTCTAAAAGTCAGATGCTACATTCAAAATAAAAATTTTGAGATTTAGAGTACCGAGTCCATGTAACTGCAGCTGAATTCCACAGAAATGACCGATTCTCCAAGAACCTGGTTCAAGTGCCTTACATTTAACCTTGGCCATCTTCGCATTCTATTTACTTTCTGGACCACACTTGCACATTGATCATGTATTTCACGCAGCTTTCCTGAGAGGCAATAAGTTTTTTTCCTATGTGGCTGAAGGTAACTTAGAGGTCAGCAATGAGCACTCGTCCTTCCAATAGGCATTACCCACCGAGCAGTGGGAAGTTTCAGAACTTTTCCCCAAAATACTTCTTTTTGTCATTGAAAAGGTAACTTATTTAAAGGAGCATGTTTCACAACAAATCACTATCTCCACTGAATTTCCTTTTAGGTAAAATAATAATTAACAATCCCTCTATTTTAGACTTCACCTATGATAATGATTATTTCCAATGTTATTTTGAAACTATTTCAGCTCAAACATTTTTAATTTTTAGCATCACAAGTGTGTAACACTCAGATATTCAATGTCCAAACAACTTGTTTTGGAGTACAAAGTAATTAAGCCAGTTCTGCAGAAAATTCAAATTTTTTTTTTTCATTTTTACTTGGAATGTATTTTTTCAAACTGCAGAACTTCCGGCAAAGTAAAAAGTCACGTTCTTGTCTTCCATTCATCTTCTCACTCATTTCTTGCTTTCTGTTCAAGCAAATGCTCATTGACCATGATGATGGCCTGTCATACCTCCTGGACAAGTTTCCCATACATGCAGTCACGTACATGCATGCACTCTTCCTTAATTAAATAATGACAGACAATTGCTTCGTTAGCCAATGACCTTACACCCTATGTGGATAAACAAGGTTGCTCTCCATCAGGATCCTGTAATCCACAGAGAAAACTAGAAGGCAAAGCTGATGGGACTAGTACAAAATTCACATTTTTTGCTTCTGTAATTTTTTTATGCCTGTCTGTCTACTCACCCATAATCTGCTACTCAAAGACAGAGAAATGAAAGGACCCAGATCACTGCAGCGCATTATTTCACATAGGTTTCAGGTATTCAGTTCTTCGCGTAACATCAACCTCAGCTAGTTCCCTAAGCTCCCTGCCCTAGGTATGGAAGGTACTTGGATGCTACAAGCTGGGATCTACAACATCCAGCAAGCCACAACTTGCTAAATTGCTGAAAGAGGCACGTGCCTAATATCCTACCCCTACTATGCACTGGGAAGCTACTTTGGAACAGGTGGGAAGCTGCTTTAGATAAGGATTCATGTTTCACAACTGAGGCTTAATGATTCTTGCTCAGGTCCAACCACGCCAGTTCCTTATCGCAGCATAGGCTACAGCCTTGTTGGCTGGTTGCTCCACTGGAATGAGGGGAATGTTGACACCAAACCCCTGACGGTGTAGGAGGACACGGCACCCAAATCTTCCATCTCCTGGGAGAGTACTCTAAACACCAGGAGATTAAATAAGGAACAAACATCATTACCGCCTCCCTCACTGGCTGTATTTTTAAATGTAAGCACCCAAGGCTGCCACGTGTCATGTTGATTCATTCCCGTCAGCGTGCTCAAAGCATAGCTATCAAGTGGTCTCAGGGAAGATGAACTGGGGAATACCACCGCTTCCCTTTTAGGGAACGTTTCTAGGCACTCAGCCCTGGCGGGGTGGAAGCACAGACACAGAAAGAGAGCTCCCCCAGCACTTAGGAAACTGTGCCGATGAAAATTTGTTCATCTAAAAATGTAGGTGGGAGTTTGCTCTTTTTTTTTTTTTTTTTGGCTTTTAGAGCTGCATTTTCAGTCAACTCAGCCATAGAGAGGTCACTTTCTATAGAAGATGGTGGACATTAGCACAAGGTTTGTTGTATTCAGTCCTTAGAAACATTAAAGAAAGATCAGACAGTCCCTCACAAATGACCATGGCCTCCATGGCAGGACTTGATTACAGCTTTTTTTTCCAAGGAAAAAAAAAAAAAAGAGGACAAAACAGACCTTCAGGATTTTAACAGGATCTTGTAGGACTTTTATAGCATGAAATTTTCATGCCCTGACCCCAAAGGTTTTTTAAACTTAATCCTTCTCAGTCTGGATCACACAAAACTACTGAGTAATAGGTGTAATAATTTCTTCAAAAGGAACTGCACTCTTGCTTATTTTATATTGCCTGAGAGGTTTTCTCACTTTTATATCCAGTTATGGGACCATGTGTCCTTCATTTTCTTGAATAAGTGTCAGTTTGTTGTGTATCTTATTACTGACCATAAGATATTATATGTAAAAATTCAAGTAGACACGAAACATTACTGACATATGTGCATGGTCAGGCTCATGCTCTCTTGTATTTTTCGCATGTAGGTAGAAAATAATTCTTTCTAAAATATTTTTTGGCAGAAAATAATGTATTCTCCGTGCTATTTCAATGGCCCGTGGTGCTTGACCACATTTACTGACTGCAACAATAGCAGTTTTGTAAGTCAGAAGGCATCTGAGAAAACAAAACAATATTCGTTTCCTTTTCTTGTCATGGTTTTAACCAACAAGCCTGCTTCACCTAAATTTTACAGAATGCTGACAGTTGCAGACCATTTCACCTGCCATATCTGACTTGTTTTACCTGAGCACAGTGTTCATTTGGATGATTAAAAAGTTAACATTTTAATAATTAATATTGGGGAGGTTACCTACCAGAAAGAAAGAAGAAGGAAGTTTTTAATCAATATAAAACGGCACTTTAAGACCTCCTTATTGCTATTAACCCACTCAGAGAAGCGTTGAGGATAGCGTGTGGCTGTTGTCAGTGGGCGCTCTAGACACAGCTGTAGGACAACCTCCAAATAAATATGCAATTATACTCTCTGTGTATTCACATGAAGGACAATATTGGGCTCCAAGAGTACAGCTGGCACTGCAAAATCTGTCATTTTATATATTCTAATGAGATTTCCAGTCCCGCTTGTGCCGAGATGACCAACTGAAAGCAAAGTCATTTAATACGTGCAACATTTAAAGCTGATCTTGTCAACAGACTTCACTGTGACTCTTCCTCATCACGTTCTGTATATAAAAATGAAACCCACCTAATAGTAAAGTCAGCTTTAGTGACCTTCACTACTACAGTATCAGGCATAGCAGACGCAAAGCCTTTAAATGTTAAAACATGGACAGCTGGGGTGAAACGTAAGACTTAAAGGGTGACACATTAGATAAACGGGAGCCTGATGAGATGAGATAGGGTCATAAATTGTGTTAGTCATAGTGTTTGAGAAACAATCTCCAGGGGCACTTGCTTCTCAGTGGGGACTTTCATTGATGATCTTTAGTATTGCACTGGTAAAACTTTATTCAACCTGTGACACTATTGCACATTTGGTACACGTTACCAAGCTTTGCTGGCATGAAACTCAGCATGCGGGAAGGGGGGAATGCTACACTAGCTAGGACTCGGTGCTGCAGAGTTAAAGCAAGGGTTAATTTTGGGGGAAGGGAGGGACAGTCCCTGACTTCAAATGGAGACAGGACTGTGGTGGTGACATTAGACAATGCTTCTGGGGACCTTTGGTGTGGTCGTTTCATCAGAAATGTCACGTAACAATTGACAATGAGAGCTGCTCTGAACGGCAGTTCATGTGTGATTTATTGAGGCACGCTACACATGCGTATACTTTGCAATGTAAAATAAGCTTAACATAATATTCCAGAGAATCAATGAAGCAAGAAAAACTCCAAAGGCAAAAACCTAAGGGAAGTATCTGTTATAAAAATGGACAAAATGAAGACAATAAAATAATTGATCACGTGAACAGGATGGGGAGTCATTATCTAACCATGAAGGCAGAGACAGATAAGAAGGTTTTTTAACAGTAGCTGGTCAGCATTACAGGTGGGTGAGGTCTCATACATTTAGTTTAGTGGTCCATCTAGAAAATGGGGGCAGAGCTATTAATTCTGATGGCTCGCTCTATTTTTGTTAACCAAGGCTGGGAGATGGTACGGCTAAACAGCACTAAGGGATGGCAAACTGCTAACCGTAGAAGGACCTACTCAATAGCAAGGAGGGACTGTGGGGGGAAAAAACCCCCACAGTATGAGGGCAACCAGCACTCTGTGCCAGGTTAGGTGACTGGTGTGGAAGTTCTGCAGCGTGCAGCCTGGGAGGTGGTCACGTCGCGGCGTCTCCAGCGCTCTCCGAGCCTTTGCAAACACAGACCTTCATGGCCTGTCAGAGAGAAGTCACAATGCTGTACTGGAAATACGAGTTCTACGCACATGGTGACAGAGCAAAACAAATGGGGCAAGAGACAGAGAATTCCCCATCCCACTAAATGTGTATCTGTAATAAGGTGAGAAGTTCAGGTAAACACATCTTATACTGTGTGGGACTGTTTTTTTGTTGTTTTCTTTCAGATATATGATAAAAGAGAATTCAAACTGTTTTCTATTCTAGAGGACTCTGGTCTCCACTGAGAAGACACGTGGATCAATGTAATACACAAATGAAACACCTTTGTGTAACGTTCTATGATTCAAAGGGTGTATCTATCAATTCACACAATGACAAGAGTTTGGATCTTCACTAGGGGAATTAGGTGGAAGGAAAACTTTGGCTGTAGGGTTCATACTTAAAGACCAGGTTGTGTGGACCATAGAGTCAATTTTGGCACAAGCAGTCATAGATTTGAGGACTCATCTGGAAAGATCCTAGATGAAGCAATCAATTTTCTCAGAATCAATGTTGCTTCTTCTGACCCATTCAAATTTTCTTCTTCAAGCCTGGTATGCTTTTCAGAGCGACCTACACTTAGATTGATGAATGATAGGGCTCTATGGAGAAGTACATCCCTAAGACTCACAGATGACCAGGCCACTGAGACCATGATGTTTCAAACTCGCTACTTCCCTTTCTCTCTAGTGGAGCTTGGACCCACAGCTCGTCACTTGGCTGGCTCCACTGCACAGCCAAGCCTGCAGCATAGTAGTCTGCCTCTGACGAGTTAGTACTCAGTTCCTTCTCAGCTGCTTACAATTGCAAATCTTTCAAAACTTAAGTCTCTTCCCTTTTCTAGCCCTGCCAGACCGACACCCTTATGATAAAGCAGGAAAAGACAAACTAAGGAAGTGGATGGAATCAACCCGTCTATTATTACTGCTTAGGAAGTTGCAACACGTTCTGGTTCTGACACAGCTGTTACTGCAGCAGCGTCAACACATCAGATACCCCTTTCATGGACTTTCTGGAAGCTTTCAAAATGCAGGCAGTTAGGAGCCAGCTGATTGCACCAACTAGGTAAGGGAGCTTTGAGTTTCCAACCTATATAAACTTGTATCTTCCTCCTCTCCTTCAAGGCAGTTGTGCTCTCAACCACAGTCCACTCTCAACTTCGGCCCGGCTCCCCGGAGAGGCTGCGTGAAGCCCATGGCTGGTGGCAGAGGAGCAGGCAGCAGGCACCAACTGCCGTAGCTGGAACAGCCCTGCTGCCTCCAGCTCTGCAGCCAAGCGCTGCAGCCCAACGCCACAAGACCAGTCCTGCTTATCAGGAAACACAGAAAAGAGGGTAATTGGGAGAAAATCATAAATATTGGGATTGTTGCTAGTACAAAACTTACTGCTCGGGCCTGAGTTTAAAGTGAGAATTAACAGACTCTAGCTATAAACCAGCTTTGGTAACATCTAAGCCATCTAACTTTGGATTTCTTACCTGGCCATGAGGAAACCTGCAGCAGAACTAGTCATGTTGCCACACAGGGTGTTCATACAGCAGGTAATTCTACCTTCTCCTATAATGTCACTTTACTGTTTCAATGTAGAGCAGTAGAAAGAATACAGTTACTAGTGAAAAATGAGAGAACCACTCCCAACATTAAAGAATTCATTTTGCTAGGATAGATTAACTTGTAATTGAAGACTCGAGCTATTCTAGAATGGTGGCAATAGTTTGTTTGAAAAGACTGTCTTTTCTGAACATGTGCATATGTTATGTTGCCATATAAGTGGTGCCGCTTCTTGCATAAAATTTACTTTGCATAATTACGGGCAGTTTTGCAAAATATTTATTTGTAATCTTCGGTGCTTGCATACCACACATTTTTTCATTCGGTTAAAAATGTTTGTAATAGCCTTCTGTTGCAGTTGTTTAAATGGGGCTAAGGATCGATTTCTGCAATACCATGGAAAAACGTCTGGAAGTCTTTGGATACTCATGAATTCTTTCTTTCTTCTGCTTCTAGGCCCTCCACAATTCCTTACCACTTGTTTGCCAGGGGGAAACATCCCCACCGAAAAGGAGCCGGCTGGGGCTGTGCATACATGCCTCAGATGCGATGTCCAGCAATTTTCTTTAAAGCGCTGACGGAAGCTGGTTTGTGCCAAGACGGCGGACTCTGCGCTGAGACCCGTGCAGGTACTGCGCCCTGCCAGGCCAGCTGCAGCAGGGACGGGACAGACAGGAGAGCTGGAGGGGTTCTGCCTTGAACTACCTCAGCTCAATATGCCAGGCTGTCTCCGTCCTCATCCCTGGATTGAAAGAGTGGGTCAACTGCTTTGCTCAAGGAAGAAACACAAGTGTTATGCATAACACGGTACCTGTGTGATGGATAAAGTAAACCTGTGACTTCTCCCATTTCCAAGCGGAACAGTTCAGTGGGAAAATTCTGGCTCCTTGAGTGTAGAGCATTTAATTCGCAACACCTTCTGGTTTGCTGGCCTTCTGCTGAAGCCAAGGTAGAGGTGAAACCTTTCCATGGTTACTGCAGAGAGCCGAGAGCAAACGAAAGCCTCCGAGTTTTGTGGTTCTGCGTCAGAGCCACCAGCCGAGATCACTAAAGACGGTGGGCATGTTTACACAGCGCAGAGAGGCCCGGGAACTGCAGGCAGCATCACGATACGCATGCTAGCTAGTGTGCCTGCCAAGGGAGGGCTGTGCCATGCTGCTGTAGCTGGACTGATGGTAACTCTCTGCAAACGGTTCATGGCACAAACCACGGATACCCTAGGTTCATGGGCTTCAAGGGAAGCCACGCTAAGTTTGCTAGCTCATACACGGTATCAGGAAGGAAGGTAAGCACAAAGAGAACACATCAGATGTGGTATCTGTAGGGCAATTAATAGGGTGAGAGACATAACAGAGAAGGAAAATTATGCTCTAACATACTGCATGTCATTTTTGGGATTCAGCAAGACTTTTGTGTTCAGATTCATATTTCGTAGGCATTTCTCTCTCCTTTTTCATTAGATGACAAAAAAAATTTTCTCCATGTTTTGTTCCCCATTTCTTTTTTTCCTCTGCATCATTTCTTCCCATTTTCTGAGTATTTGTAAAACTCAAGTTCACAAAAGCTCATTTCACATAGGCACCAGGTTGTAAAATATAGGAGCCAATTGTTGCTCACTGTCACAGATGTAAAGATAGATCTAAAATTGAAGTAAAAATGTTGAATGGCTGAGTTTTTTTCATGTACAGACAAATCTCATTATGAAACTATAAAAAAGAATTGTCCTGCTGTCCTTGCTAGATACATGGTTTAATTAATATGAGATATATTTAGTTTTCACAGTGCGTCTCTCAAGCACAAAAGCCAAGGTAAAATAGGAATATTTAGTTGCTATATAATGGAAAGATATTTATAAAAACCAAAGCTACATTCAGCAAAGCATTGTTCATTTAGATAGACGAGTTGAGAGACGTAATTAATTCTAACCTTAATGTGAACTTCTACATGTATGATTAAGAACCCATATAAATAGTTAAGTTAGATTTTGAACTCGGCTATGCAGAGTTTGCAACCTGATGGTTTTGGTAGACATCACAGGCCTGGCTTTACTAGTCTGTTAGCTGTACAACTCCTTGGCTCACCACAGCTTTGCATGGTGTAGAGGGGAGGTGATATCTGCATTCCTTTATATGACTAAGTTACTCTGTCATGAACCTCGGGTATACAAATTAAGATGAAGGACAAGATTCTTCATTCCACCCACGAGAAGGAGTAACTCATTTGAACAGAGAAATATTTCAGACATAGCTTGAAGGGCATTTTGAACCAGCACAGACACGTTCATTTGGTGACAAACACTCCTCTAAGGTCTACACACTCCTACGTGGTCTCCTACATAGGAGAATTCTAGCTAATTAATTTGGCAGACTGGATTTCTTCTTCAGCTTACAAAGTGATGGGAAATGCATGGATGTGACACAAAAAATCTGCTTCTACAGAAACAGATCAAAGTCCCTGAGAAAAAAGAAATCTGGCCACTAGATGGTGGTTATATTCGGTGGCTGTTCTATTCAAAGTATGGTGCAACACTCATTGCACGGCAACTTTTTATTTCATGTTTTAATTTACCACATAGAAAGAAGAACTAATGAATGGGCTCTGCTTCCTTCACACTAATTGCGTTTGCCTCCACCAACGCTTTTTCCACTTACGAAGGTGTTCTTTATAATAACAGAATTTCCCAGCTTTCTTCTGCCATCGCTGTCCAGCTCCCAGTGAGACCTATGGCATGGCACTCCGTGGTAACAGCTTATATGACATGTTCTTTTTGTTTCAAAGGTAATGCCCAATTTTAAATATACATAGGTCCACTTGAGCTCACAAGTTGTCAGCAGCTAGCAAATGAACAGCAACCTACACTTCAGGTAATTGAGAGTCTGATGCTTTGCAAAAGCATAATTAGTCTGAGACCACGAATATCTACAGCTTGGGAAAAGATCTTCAGCCAGCTTTCAGAGAAGGGCACAACCAGCTTCAGTACTCAGGCACCCTTCCGAGGAACATGTGGAACAGAGTTTCCACACAATGTCCAAGCATCCCCGCTAACGTAAGCAGGTGGCTTGGGAGATTTTAATCAGCTTGCATTTGTGAGTTGACATTCAAGAATTTTCTCTCTCTTTAAAACCATCAATCAAAAGTATTTACAGAATCATGATTCATCACTCTGTGAATTGAAAGTATTTACAGATTTAGGAAATTGTCACTAAACAGACCTGGCCGGGAACTGGATTTTCTGTTTCACAGAATGGCATGCTGCCATTTTTTTTCCCATTTCAACCTAATAAATTCTATTGTTCTGTAGTTGAAATACATTTCATAGAGAGTTCAAATTTCTTTGAATTGTTTTAAATTGTTTAAAATTTTCTAAAAATGGTCAAAATGTTCTTTCCGGGACTTTTTTTTTAGTGCTTTATCAGTTCTCCTTTGAACAGATTTTCATCAACTTAGCGTATTTTTCAAAGCATTTTAATTTTGACAGAAATAATGCTGCATTAACAAAAAGAATCTCTGAACGAGCTACACTAAAGATCCCATCTACTATATTTGTCATACACCTTCCTATTTCAAAAAAAAGTTTACAGTTCCCAGACAGCCTCATGTGCACTCGGAATAGCAGCATAAAAATGATGGCAGTCATTCTGGAAAGCCTTACTTCAACACTTTTTTTATGGCTTCAGCAGTTATTTCTTTAAAAGTATTCTTGGTAATATTGCTTTAGTAGCTATTTGTATCTGAATGAAAAATGCCAGGAAAAAAAAAAGAATGCCCAGCTGTGCTTGAGGAAATGTTGAAATCCATAGCAGTTTAGAGAGCCAGTGCAGAGCAGTGAACCACTGAAAGGAATCAGTAAGTGAAGAAGCCTCTTCCCCTCCCTTCAAGTCTTTTCCCTATGAGAGGAGGTTTTTAAAGCTCTCGTTACAAAATAGAAATATTGAAGGTCTCTTGCATGTGCTAAGCCAAATGCAAGAGCTACTCTGGACACAGGCACACCTCTGATTAGCACTGTAAACTTCAAACCCTTTTTATGTCAGCCTGTACTTCAGCGCATTAGGTTCCATCTCTGGGAGGAGGGTGGCAGTGAAGTTCTTGAGGCAGCAAATTTCTTAATTGCTAAACTAAATTCACGGGATGAGTCGAACCAAGGAGTTCTAAAAGGATCACCAATTTACACATATTCACTGCTCCTTAACAGGACTAGCTGTTTGACTTGTGACTTGTATTTTACCTTGAGGAGCAGCAGATCATTTTTTGACTTGGTCCAGGGACTAAACTTTCAGAATCCACTGGAAATCTCTCAATTTACTAGGCTCAGTCAAAAAAGGTGCATGTACAGCATTTATGTAGTGTTTTGACAAGACTATTTTCTGCTTAAGTGATTCAGTTTCCTCTGGATACGTATGGCCCTCTCTTTGTTATGCAGAACTGTAATTGCACAGAAAGAGGATGAGGTCATCAACTAAGTTGCGATATATTCATTAAAGAAGTCATTTCAAATAGCCTTAAATAAATGAAATGTTCTGTAAGTAAAATCAGATTCTCACCTACTTTAAATGTTAGGCTGCCAGGCTAAATGAGAAAAAAACATAGTAACTGCTAATAAAAAGAAACACTGATAACAGCAAACAAAATAGCATAGCCATTACTCTCAGAAGAGCCAGTAGCCTTCAGACTTTTGTACCCACCAAAGTTTCAGATTCAGGGAAGTTTTTTGTGTCTTAATTGCTGTAGCAGAGCTGAGCAATTTTATTGGATGAATACTAAAGAATCTGGCAACAAATTTCAAGATCCAGATACTTAAAGCATTCTGTTTGAGTAAAAGTTTAATACTAACTAAATAAGAGGATATAGCAGTGCGGTGCAAAAGAGGACAGCAAGTTACAGAGCTTCTTAACAGAGACTGTCCAGCACAAAGATGCAGGAGGTGAGCACCCACCGAGAGGATTATCTAAAGTAAATCTGTCAGGGCATACATTATCTTTGACGTCTGTTGGTGATCTCTCTGAAGTCCAGTTTTGGGTAGAGGGCCCGCGGTACTTGTGCACGTTCCTGAGACCACACTTCAAGCGCAAAGGTGCAGTCAATGCTTTCTGAAGACAGATGTTATCACCCACAGCTGACAACCACAAGTGGAACAAAGCATTAGTCAGAACTTAATGTCATGTAATTTGCCTGGCGTAAGCATGAGCAAGAAGACCCAAAATGTCAGATACTTCATCTACAATATTCTTGAAAAACAAAAATCAGGTATGACAGAGAACCTGGAAGGGAAGGGAAAGGACAGACCGATATTCCTAAGAATAGGTGGCTGCACTGGTGGCCCACAAGTCAGGTACTGGGCACACAAGAGGGTCCTAACTCACCACCTTTTCTGCAACAGGTCTGGAGGAGACAGGGCATGACAGCAGGTAGAAACTGGTACCAGCATCTGTGCATGGCACCCTGTCAGGAGAGCCCCAGACCTGGCAGCCAGCCTCCAGCACTGAAAAACTGTGGGAGGGAGTCTTTGGAAATTAAAGTCTTCATTTTGTTGACCAAATTAGTCACCTAAAACTAGGGAATGTGAAGTCCTTATCCTTTCCTCAAGGCATTTCCATTGGGCAAAGTAGACAAATTTTTAAGGTTTTAAAAAATGTTTTTGATAAATCAGTGTTTGAGATTCAGCCAAATACCTTTACATAATTTCTGAAAACTGTGAGCGATAAAAACTTGTGTTCATAGGAATGAAAGATAGGAGCAACCCAGAATCTGTCGGCTGAGTAAACTACAACCTCTGGTCACTTCTGGAGTCTTTGTAGTGACACTGTATCTGTTGCAGTGAACATCTCTCTCTGCTGATGTTAATAAAACACTTACTTAAAATTATTTATGCTATTAGTTATTATTGGGATTGTAGATGCCACATTCTATGCGGATGCAAGAAAACAGTATCATCTCTGTTTAGGAAAGGTTATAAGTCAAATAAAGTTTACTAAAAAATCAAAACTATGATGGTAAGCCAGTTTTTTAATACTGTCATGGCTTTACTGTATTACGCTCCACAGAGGCTAAAGCAAGACCGTTGTTGAAAGCAGCTTTGTTTATTGTTAACCAATGAACTTAGCAGGGGGAGGGATTCCTGTCAGAAGACAGGATCTAAGGAAGGAAAAATAACAGGGTATTTCTGTTGTTGTCTTTATTCTGTAATACTCTGTATAATCCAAGTAGCTGATGATGCTATTTTCTTGGCAGCAGAACAAGGAGCTATTGTAATTAGAAGCAGCTAAACAATTTTCATATGAAACTTAGAGTATATGTTACAGCTTTCTGAAATACCATGGCAAGATTCAAGGTTATTACAGAAGACTGTGGAGAAAGCCCCTACAAATGAAACAAGGAAGAATGGAACTGGACACGCTGGTAACGTCTTCAGCTTTCTCATGGGCAAAGTCAGTCAATGACAGTCACTAGTCCTACACATTGTCCTCTGAAGCTGGTGGTGATGTTGGGACTCAGAGCCACCACAGGACAAGATTTGAGATCGGCCATCTCTAACCCTACCACCTGTATAAATTCCCCTGTGAGTGAAGGGCAACGGCCAGGCTGGGCCTTCACCGCTTATATAATAACAACTTTTAATTAACACTTACACAGCAAAAAAGTAGTCATCTGAAAAACATGACTTTCTTGCTGAAATATGGCACGTAGAGAAATCAATGGGATATATTTATTTCCCAGCAGTCAGACATTGCAGATACATCTTCTCTCTTTTGTCATTTTCTCTTCTGTCCCCTCCCTCTCCCAAAATGAATGCATCTGCAAAATTAGAAGGGGAGAGAGGGCAGAAGACATCAGTTGACAGGTTCCTCTGTAACTATGGTGTTAAAATTGAGAAAGACAGTATTTACTATTGTAACCTTTTTATTTAAAGATAGAATGTAGCATAGAATAATAGATCAAATCCAAGTGTTTGAAATATTTTATAAATGCATTCTCCTTGTTTTTTAAATTGTGGAGCTATGCCAAGGTTTCTTAAGAAGGGTGTACATCACTTGTGCTCCAGAAATGCTATCTAGCCAGCTAGATGTTGCTACAGAGTGACAGGACAGAGACTTCTGCAGGAGCACTAGTCTTTTTAGTCCACAATTCAGTCTGGGCAATTCATCCCCAGATAATACAGGTTCACCTTTAAAGCAGAAAATAGCCCGAGGAAGAGAATCAGCAGCATATTTCCAAGGATTTGCGCTGACGGATGCCACTCACCAGGATCACGACTGAGGGGTTATAGTTAGCGCAGGCAGCACCTACCAGGTCAAAGACTGGGGAGCAAGCAGGTCAGAGACCTAAGCCAACATCTTCAACAAACAGAATACAGACCGATGTACTTCAATAAACACGTTGAAGGAATAAAATAGGAATTTCCCAGTAAATCTAATTTTTTTAAAATTTCTCCACTACTGTAATTCACCTATAGAAAAAATACCGCAGAGAGCATAGCAGACATTTCAAATTGCCACAGGAATTTCTTAAGCAGCAATTCAATTTTGTTACTTATTTTGAGAAATAAAATTAATAGCTATAATTAAGGCTTACACAACTCCTTATTTCCACTTTGCTGAAACTAAAAGTAATCATTGTATACGCAAAACTATTTAAGATCTAGCCTTCCCTTCCCAAACCCATACAAAATTATTTTAGGTCTTTATAAATAACTGCAATTCTGTATCTGTAAACTGTTTTCTGAATTCAGAGAAAGCTACAAATACATTATGGCATCCTTCCTACAGGAAGGATCATGACAGGAAACAGAAGTTTTTCAAGAACTGGATTCATACTTTGGAAGCCTCTTCTGCAAGAGCGGATGACTATAAAGCTCATCCCATTCAAAAGACAGTAGAAATCTCTTACTAAAATCTCAGTTCTTTGATTAAGGTTTCTACTGAGCTGTTGTAGACACATACACACAACAGACCTATATGCAGTTTTTTCCTCACTCCTACAGAAAGGAAAAGGAAAATCATGTATGAAGAATTTTAAAACAGCAGGGACAAGCACTGAGAGAACATGATGGATATCATACTCCCTGAATAGTACAGTTAAAATGGGTCCATTTGCTTCTCAGACAGATCTGTAGCCTGCCGTTCCATACATGCCATTGCTCAAAATGTTAACTTTCCTTAAACCAAATGTTTAAATACATATTATTTGATAAATCTATAAATTCAGCTATTGCAGGAATAACTTTTTAATGGAATTGTTATTATTTCTCCCCTCTTTGTCATCAGTTTTCATGATGCTGTTAATGTAAACCAGAAACTACAGAATTATTCAGCACAGACAGCACAGCAATAAAAACTTGGGCATTTTGCACGTGAATGACTGTCTTTGGACCTATTTTCTAAGCATATGGAACAGGAATCACTACATACTGCAGTATGGTAACACTCTTGATAGTGATAATTGAGGAATGACTATTACTTTAGTATAATGTTAAGGGTCATTTGACATAAAAGAAATGTCTTAAAACAGGTTATCTACCTTGACACCATACTTAACTTGTTTTACTTCATCTGGAACAGTAAGAAATCCATCTGCTGTTTTTAGGTATCTTCAGGCTCAAGGTGGTGATCTCAAGAATGAAACGTCTGAATCTCTCCTCCAGTTACCTGAAAGGAAGGCGGGGTTTTAACTTACAGTAATTGAACTTTTATATGAGATGAACTTGGACTACAGAAATTAAATTCCACCCTCCTAAAAGAAAAATACATCTTGCTATATGAATGAGCATGTATTATTATTATTTTGGAATGTGGGAGAAAGAAATAAAGAAGATTCAGAAGCCATTTTAGGCCAGCAAGTCACAGCAGTTATCACAGAAAGACAACATAGCTAGTGCAGTACTGTAAAGAGAGAGCCAGGTTAATTTTAAGCTGGCTGATCAAGTATTAAAAGTTTATATTAGCAGGCTATCCATGGCAGCAAGGAAGGGAGTGTTAATCAGCTTACCTGCTGAGAGTCAATTACTCCGTATCAAACTCTTGTATTGCCCTTTCTGATACCTCAATGGCTAAATTAAAGCTAGTTTAAGTATTGATAACTCCACTTTATTTTTTCTAAATAATTTTTAACAACAGTTTTTTGAGACGGTAATGCATCTTCACAGCGACAACTCCTACGCATTCTCTTTCATTTTAAAAAGAAAATGGGGATTAGTCCAAACTTGAAAAGGTCCCTCAAATTAGGAGGTATCAATTGCTGCACATCAGGAAGCATATGAAATACACTTCTAAGAAAATCAGATTATTGAGCTTTTCAAGTTGCGAATTACATTTTTTGAAGGGATTGTGATGAAATTTCTCGTATGATATTTGCATATATACAGCCTCCTTATATTTTAAAATTATTTCTGATTGATTCCCGGTGCTCAAATAATTTAGTTTATTGTGTAGCTGTCAGATAATATTTTTTTTTAAATCTAAGAGAACTCAGAACCACTTCCAAGTCAAAATTTCTTTCCAGCTGTCCAGCCCAACTAAATCTGAACTTTCTATGAGAGACTAATTGTCACATTGTTGTGTTTCTATACCATTAAGCACAACTGTACTCTAAGAATCTCTGGCAAGAACTGAGGCAGTGCTATTGAACACAAAATATATTATAAAGAATGACAACCCTCCAAAACAGACATTATCAATAACCGGTAAAGAAAATTTTAAGAAACGTAAAACTTTTTAAGAATCATGTTCTGAGATTCCTTCTGTGTACCAGTATGATTGCAGTTTTTCCTGTGGAGTTAAAACTGAGTGCACAACTACTGCTTACTATTCTTCTATTCTAATACAGGTCATTTAACATACCTCACGTAAAGTCAAGGAAGTTTTTGGATATGATTTTTGCAAGTGCTGAGTACTCGCCATTCCTCTGAAACATAAACTTTTGATTTGTGAGATTTCTAAAGAGCGAGTCTGTGACATCTGATGCAAATCTTGCTATAGGCTGTAGACACAGTAGTAGTATAAACAAGGTAGAACTTATTCCTAAAACACTAAACCCTGAAATAAACCAAGAGCAGGAGCAGAGACATCCCGGTCAACCAGGATGCCTGGGAATGCTCTCGGAGTACTCAGATCAGATGTGAATACTTGCAGCATCCAACAGGTTTCATAGGCTCCCCGAAATAAAACCTGGCCAGTTCCACAGCTCTTCCAAAAAGTCAGCTTCCACTGCAAGGTACTTGCTGTCAAATTAGTTGCCCCTTGAGGAATCAAATTATATGCCTCATAATCTATGTTTAAACCCTTGCTGCTACATAATCAGGCTATTAACACCATCCACTCACACATTCTTTGAGACTGGGACAATTCCACAATTACTACGCTCTGGCTGGTGTTAAATTTCAGAGTAATTTACTCTGTATTAATTACATCATGTGAGAATACAGTATGACTAACCTCTTACTAACATTATCTGCAGTACATAACATATACATAGGGCCTCAGTGACAGATTATTTTTTTTTTATGCCATACTCTAGCTGACAACTAATAGTGCTACAGTTTAGTCATTTCTAAGCTAGTGAAGGAAATAGCAGCTAGTTTACAGTTACCATTAACTTCAGCTTTAAGAAGTACTCAAAGATCATTATATAAAATCTCATTATTGCTCTGCCTCCCCCTACATTTGAGTTTCATTCCTTTTATTATTTATTCCATTCTGCCTGTGCTATATGTGTCTCCTTCTCTTCTGCAGGTGACAATAAGAACATGAAGAGGGACTAGGAATGACATGTAATAGTATATAAAAAGGTAAGCTTGAAAGTACCAGGCCTGAAATTGCTCTTCACTGGTGTCTTACACATCTTTGCTTCTTGCCATATTTTAAGCAGCAAATGCAAGCACTTAATGTTTCTCAGCTCCCGACCAGTGAATTTAATAAGAATGCTGGAGTCTCTTCATTTGATTTGCTGAGACAGTATGAAATGGAAACACTCAAAAAAGAAAGTGTCTGTACCACTTTCATATCAACATGTCCTTACCTGTAAAAGGTTTCAATATTCCTATTTTAATAATCAAAGAAACTCTTTACACTATCAATGATTTCTTATTAAGATGCAAATCAAGAATAATCTCTGATCTTCTAGCAGAGCCTGAAAGCACTTTCTTAATTAGTCAGGCTCCATCTAACAGCTGACAAGACTTCCCTCATCATAGCAAAACTGACTTTAAAATTATCTTCTGAATTCAAATTTGTGGCCAGCAATAAGGATTCAGGTTGGATGGGGCTTTGAGCGACCTGGTCTGGTGGAAAGTGTCCCCTCCCCGCCCCCATGGTAGGGGGGTGGAACTAGGTGGTCTTTAAGGTCCCTTCCAATCCAAACTGTTCTGTGATTTCGCACAAGCCATCAAAATCATATGATAATTTGTAATTGTCACTAAAAATCAGCATACATTCTCCTTAACAACAGAAAATGTGAATGGTTTGGTTTAGTTGTTTAATCAGTATTTCATAAACTGGTTCTGACACTTGAATTCCTTTAGATGCTAAAGTGAAATCTCCCAGGCTAGACAAGCAGAACAGTATTTCCCTGGCTCAGGAGTCACTTCTAACTGCTCATTAGGTGAGGTTTTCTTCATGCTTTCTCTCTCACCACTTTATAGGTTTGAAGTATCTCCCTTCATCTTTTAAATATATACCTTAGAAAATTTAAGTCTATAAACCATCTGTGGTGATTACATGATTACCACATCTCACCTGTTGCTGTCATCATATGGTCCATAATTAACCTTCAAAGTGCTTTGTTGCTATCTCAGATTGAGTAACGAAATCCTTGAGATAAGCACCACAGCTTGCCGTCATTTTTAGAGAGCTTGCTTTCCTCCCTATCAATAACAGATTAATAATAAATCATTAGGATTGCTGTTGCTTTCAGACCTTCAGTTGTATTGAGCAGAACTCTGCTAAAGCCAACAGATAGTCTAAGTTCAAGCTGAAGGAGAACTGTGTCGCACAGTAGCAGCTTTACTATTTTCTTCATGCATTTTGGCAAGCTGACCTGTCGTGCTGGAGTTACAGGCACACTGGGAAAACCCAAAGAAGGTAAAATAGGTGTTTTCCACCCACCTTCAAAAGAGCAAATGCTCCAAAGAGGCTGAACATACATGCTGGTCCTGATTCAACAGAATTAACGTCCATACCAAATTTTCCATTTCCCCAACTTCATTTTCATTTCAAACTTGAGCCTCAGGAGATTTGTTTAAAGGAATTAATCCAGCTAAATACACTAACGTGAAGAATTTTCACAAGCTAGCTCTCTACATTTGCATCTCCCCGAGGCAGTATTCTACTGGCACCACAGCGTAAGACTATATGGCATTACCAGAGTATTGCCTCACAAAGCTGACGTCTTCCGTCTTTTAATAATTAAAAAAAATAAATAATTATAGGTCAATGATCATCTGATTAGATCTTAACTCGGAACAACAATCTCCATCTACATTTTTGTGATTTTTATTTCTATACCTCCGCCATCTCTGTTGACCACCCAGATGCCAGAAACTCCATTTTCCTTTGTATTCTTACAGTCAAGTTTTCATTCAAATTCCTTCGCCACAGGTCAAAAGTCTGCTTCTCTTTCCACAGAGAATAAAAGCGTCCCTGACCTCAACCTTCCCACAGCGATACCCTGGCAACTCTGCGTCTCCCAGGCAGGGCTGCAGCGGTGCCCAGCCGGAGGGATGCCTTACCCCTGGCAGTGTTTATCGGACCGGAGGCAAAGCACGGATCAAAGAGTGCATCTCCTCCAGAAAAGGAAGCGAACAGTGTGTCTGCCTCCCTTCCACCCCGCTCCAGGTCCTGCCGCGCTCACCAAGCGTTTGATTCACTTCCCTGAGCCCGCGGCCGCTGCCCGGGCCGCGTCCCCACCTCAGACCACGTTCTGCCCGGGTTCCCCCTCCATTCCTGTTCGGGTCAGACCTTGGGCTTCGCAGCTAACGCAAACCTGCTAAATTTGAGGGCTTTGTGGATTTATTTCATTGTTGGTGGTTTTGGATTTTATTCTGTTCGAGGTTGTTTTATTTTTGTTGCTGGGGCTGGGAAGATTTCCGAAAAGACTACTTGGAACTCCTTCTCTGTTGAGATCTCTGTAGCCTTCAAAAATCTGCCTGGTCTCCCACAGTGAGGGCTCTAAAATAGGCACTCTTAATTATACTTCTTTTGTTTTTATTTATTTTTTTTTTAATTACACCTGCTTTGAAATGCACGCTCCTTTGCTGTGCTCGGCCACCTTCCACACAAGGCGGACCAGAGGCGGCAGGCCAGAGGCGGCAGGCCAGGCTGCCTTCGCTTCCCGCTCA
>NW_009627907.1:0-1722 GCF_000690535.1 Cariama cristata
AGCAGCAGATATGAAGAACAAAAATACGGCAAAGGGGAGGACAGAGGAAGAGAAAGAGAAAAATAAAATTAGGGAGAATCATAAAATCATTTGAGTTGGAAGTGACTTTTAGAAGTCATCTAGTCCAACCCCCCTGCGGTGAGCAGGGACAAAGGTGAGAAGGACTGAGGAGCAGAGAAAGAAAAGTACAGGGAAAAGGACAGTGAGATGGAGAAATCAATTAAAAAAAAAACAGATGAGGAGCACTGCAGGCACATGGCAGAAGTAAAGCAGGGTCAGGGAGCAGGACAGAGGGAAGGAGCAAGAAAATTATGAGCAGGGAAGAGAAATTGGATTAGAGGAATAAGGAAGGAGGGAGGGAGAGAAAAGACTGGAAACAAAGCAGAGGGATTGAGGAAACGAGAGAGAGATCAGGACAAAGAGGGGGAGAAGGAAAAAACAGCGATGGACTGCAGGATGAGAAAAAAAGGCCATGGAGCAGGATGGAGGGAATAACGGGACAGTGAGCTAGACAGTGGGATACAGCAAGAAATGGTGGGACAGACAGTGGTACAGAGATATACAGACAAAAAGCTAGGGGCAGATGGAGAACAGAGAGAACAGAGAGAATAAGAGAAAAGGGACAGGGAGCAGGGCAGAGGTGGAGAAAGAACCAGTAGAGACAGAGAGAGAAGGAGAGTAATAGGGCACCAGTAATAGGGCACCCAGAGTAAAATGAAGATACGTATTATATACCATGAGACATTTGCATATTCATAGTACACTATGTACATCACCACACCTGATGAAATAATTGAAAACTGAAATAACTGACTTCATCTTCTAAACCCTGCACTCCCATTACCAAGATGACACCAATGTAAGAAAGCGATGGAGACTCAGTTTGCTTCTAAGCTATTGCAATATCTATTACATTGCCATAAGCTAATTTTTATCTTAATATGCCATTAAAAATGTTAATATCTGACATAATGCCAAAAAAAAGGCAGTTTCACAAAAGCGGAAGTATTTCCAAATGGTTGGTGTTGGCCCAATTTTCTTCCCAATTTAAATTTAAATTAACAAGACAGACTTTGTTGCTGCTCCAAGTGCTCCCACTTCAAGAAAAATCCAATTTGCTAACGGGCTGACATTGCTTAAATTGGTTACTATTGGTGGTTGTACGTCACCAAAAAATGTTGAGGTGTTTGCCAGTTGAAAGGGGGTTAAAAAAAATGCTCTAGTATAAACAAGGAAATTTTTTTGGCTATTAAATGTAATTTATCCCATCGGCATTAGGCTGTAAAACCTATTTTTCTTTTTCTTGTGTTCTCAGACCTTGGTGGGGATTTGGTCCGGGATGCAGTCGATCTGCTCGGCTGTTCCCATGCTCGGGCAGTTTGGGGAAGATTCTGTGAGGCAGAGAAATGAAGGGGTTAACCTCAAGAATATTATTATTATTAAATGGCCTTTTAACAATTTTCCCAAGTAATTTCTCACCACCTTGAAAGTCTCCAACCACGAACATCAATTCCAACAAGCGTCAACCGCTGCTCACTCACTCGTTTGACAAAATTCTGTGCAACCGCTCCAGATAAAGACAGAAAAACTTCATTTTTCCAGGGGGACACCATGGGTTCTCTAAGACAAGTGATTTCTGATGTACCAAAACAGGAAATATTTTAGAGGTTTTGATGGTTATCAGTTTTTCTCTGTCCGTCAGGGCTTTGTCTCCCTCTGTCT
>NW_009627907.1:1840-2090 GCF_000690535.1 Cariama cristata
ATTTATTTCCACAGTTCAACATCACCCCTGTTATCAGCACATGACTACGGTTCACCTTTGGTTAAGGATAAAATTGGCATAACATCAAGAGCCATAATAAATTCTACAAAGGGCAGAAGAAAAATGTTTCTTCTCATTTTTTGGGGGGGTGGGGGTGTCATTTTCCACATTCTTGAAGACCCCAATTACAACAGGCATTCAAAAGAATCCCCATCAGATCCTGGGGGCAGTGTCCAATTTCTGCAGATTA
>NW_009627908.1:0-808 GCF_000690535.1 Cariama cristata
CAGGATCATGGAGCAGATCCTCCTGGAAAATAAGGAGGTGATTGGTAATAGCCAACATGGCTTCACTAAGGGAAAATTGTGTCTGACAAATTTGGTGGCCTTCTATGACAGGGTTACAGATTCGGTAGATAAGGGAAGAGCAACTGACATCATCTACCTGGACTTGTGCAAAGCATTTGACACTATTACACATGACAACCTGTCTCTACATTGGAAACACATGGATTTGGCAGATAGACCACTTGGTGAATAAGGGATTGGCTGGGGGATGGCCACATTCAAAGAGTTGCCGTCAATGGCTCAATCTCCAAATGGAGATCAGTAATCAGTGGTGTCTCTCAGAGGTCTGTATTGGGACCAGTACATTCAATATTTTTATTAATGGGATAGTGGGATTGAGCGCACCCTCAGCAAGTTGGCCGATGACACCAGGCAGTGCGGTGCAGTCGACGTGGTGGAGGGAAGGGATGCCATCCAGAGGGATCGTGACAGGCTTGAGAGGTGGGCCTGTGTGAACCTCATGAAGTTCAACAAGGCCAAGCACAAGGTCCTGCATATGGGTTGGGGCAATCCCAAATACAAACATAGGCTGGGCAGCAAATGGATGGAGAGCAGCCCTGAGGAGAAGGACTTGGGAGCTATTGGTTGATGAGAACCTCAACACAACCCAGCAATGTGCCCTTGCAGCCCAGAAAGCCAACCGTATCCTGGGCTGCATGCAAAGCAGCATGACCAGCAGGTTGTGGGAGGGGATTCTCCCTCTCTACTCCCCTCTCATGGGACCCCCCCCCCCCCCCAGTACACCCTC
>NW_009627908.1:1163-2618 GCF_000690535.1 Cariama cristata
CCTGCCCCATCCCTGGGAGTGTTCAAGGCCAGGCTGGATGGGGCTTTGAGCAACCTGGTCTAGTGGAAAATGTTCCCACCCATGGCAGGGGGGTTGGAGCTGCATGATCTTTGAGGTCCCTTACAACCAAACCATTGTGTGATTCTATGATTTTCAGAACTAGTAAGAGAACAATATTTAACATGAAAATTAGTTCAAATTCTTGAAATACAGTGTAGAAACGGACATTCTCAATACTTTTATAGGTGCTGTTCAGTGCAGAATTGTGTGTTACATTCAATGCTGTTTTCTTAGAATAAAAAGAAATTAGGTTTTATCTCTAGAAAAATCAGAAATCTGAGACTGAAAGTAACACTAGTCAAAACTGTCTTGGATTTATCGTCTGTAGTTTTTAATGACCCAGTTTTGATCACTGCATGTGGTTGGGCTTTCATTGGCTAAGGTAGAGAATTATTTCTTAACATAATCAAAATCTTAAGGAAAATTTTCAATTTCATATGATTTTTCTTTTTTTTTCCTTATTTCTCCTTCTTTAAGTAACCTACTTCTTGTTGCTCTGTTACCTTTTATTGTACCCCCCATATGAGGAAGCTTAATAAGAGAGCTCATTCTGTCATATTGCTTGCAATCTGCAAAACCAGAAGAGAAACAGCTTAACATCTAGTTATTTTGTAGTTTATGAATAGCATTTTGTAAGCAGACTCTGTGAGTGTAGGTACTGACAATCAAGTATTGGTATCTATACATGCAGGAAGCTGCATGTGACCATACAGTTTTGCTGTATGCCCTACTTTCCATAGCCAATTACTTAATTACAGTTTCCTAACAGGTGTAGGACTTAAAAAAGTAATGTGCAAGCATGTATAGAATTCTTATTTTTTGTGGATTGCACACAAAAAACAATCTCATAGATGTTAGGAGACCTATTGCCACTGACAAGGACTATACAGACAGAAGTTGCTCTTTTTATGCCCTCTCTTCCATTTACACGTGAATAAATTCAAATATTGAATCCTCTGAGAACAAGTTACATCATCCCTTGTACCACCTTGTATCCTGTAACCACTGCATAGGACTACTTCAAATGACTGACAGTAGCTCAATACTAGCTCATGTTTTCAGATTAAACCTTACTTCTTTTGCTGGGCCTCTACTCTCTCTGTCTGCAATATCTTTGTGCAAGCCTCTGTTTCACTAGGCCTCCCTGAAAACAGTGATGCAATTTTCATTTAAGTTCTCATTCATCTGAAGAACGCTGACATCACAAAGACTGTTGTAGATCTGTTTTAATCACACTTTCCACCCTACTCCTGCATGCAAATACTAATCCTAAACTGTAGGATCCTTCAGCCTCTTCACTGCCAGCATAACTGGCTGCAGCCTTAGCTATGACTCCTTTTCCCTCTTACTCTCCCCAAAAGGTGTTGCTGTTTGAAGCGACGGGAGACCCTTTCC
>NW_009627908.1:2649-21142 GCF_000690535.1 Cariama cristata
ATACCTTGCTTTACCTATATAGAAATACCTCAATTCCCTTTTTTCTGCCTTACTCTTCCCTCTCATAGCACAATGCTGTGAACCCACCTCACATGCACCAGCACATCCCAAGCCCATGGCACAGACTGCAACTCTTCATTCTCTGCAATGATCTCCACTTGGCTGCATAAAATGAGAGAAAAGCCAGGATGAGAAAGAAAAGGCAAAGACCAGTTACAGTTTTCCTGGGGCTTCTCATGCTGCTTCTTTGTTAAAAGGCAAAAGCTCCACCTTTCCTCTTCTTTCCATGCCAGTATCAAATAATATCTTTTTGATTTTATTTTTCTTTTTCATTGAAGATTAGACACTTTAGAATTCATCCGTTCAGTATGTTTGAAAAGTACATGGAGGTCAGCTGGGTTCTTCATCATGTGTATGAATCTAGGGTAGTACTGTTTTACTTTTTCCAGAGACTTGCTCTGTATTAATTCACTGCTTGCTTGATGGCAGTGATGTCAGAGACTGATAAGTTTAGCACATGACTTAATCCATTCTGAAATTTGCTGATGGTACACAGATGGTGCTGCATGCGGGTGATTACTCTTTTCCTTTAATGGCATGTTCTCAATGGTAAAACAAATTTATTTTTCTTGGGTTCTCTGGCAAATTCAAATAGATGATTGTTATGCAGAATATCTTCAGAAGCACACAAAAAATAGCCAACATTACAGTTTTTTTTCTGGCCTTGAGTGATACCTTGTGTGCCTTCAACTTCTTCATCTTCTATGTCAGGATGTTGTTGGGTTGTTATTATTGGAGGTAGGGAGGGGAGCAGAGAATTTAATGTATAACCTACATAACATAAATGGTTTGTTTATGGCTGTAGTGTTTAATGTTCCAAAGACTATACACAAAGACTAATATGTCACTGTCAATACAGTATTGCTCAGTTTGTTAGTTCTGGTAATGTATCTATTCTCCTGTTTTTCAACAAAATTTGGTCTCACAATCCAGATCAGTATATTAATCTTTACTTCCAGCTGATAGCCAACAATCTTTTCATGCTTATGGTACTCTTAAATGTTATTAGAGGGATCAAATTTGTTCTTGTACAGAGAATTTGTGCATAGAAGAATTTCTAGCTCATACCCCTGAAGTCAGGGCTGTTTCAGTAAAGATGCAAGAAAAAGTACTAAGCATGCAGTTCTCCAAGAATAAGATTTGAGATGTGTTTTTTCAGCACACATATATATTAGTGGAACTGTATTTTCCCTCTGGATCTCCCAGTGGATTCTCCTACTCACCACTTAAAACTGAAATGTATCTTCCCAGGCAGGTGTGCATTTATTTTTTATCTGTTTGTGAGATATGAGAGTTTGGTGAGTCAGTCTTTACTGGATGTTCTTCACCTTATTGTGCACTGATCCCCTTATGTGCTATTACCTTTTAGTTTTGTCTGTGTACTTGAAATTATTTTTTGTTTTAATTAGTTCTGTAATTTCTTTCCTTTATATAGTGCTTCTAATGAAATATTTATATTGGGAAAAAAGCTGATTAACAGCATTAAAAATTATTTTTAAAATAATATAAAATGCTATACCTACTCTGCTACCAGGAACATGGAAATAACTTGCCTACTAGACACCACCCCCCCAATTGCTTCCCCCCTCACCCCTCAACATATGCAGAAGTCCAGTGGCTATTGCCTTTGTCCTTCTATGTATGCCTGAATTCACAGACTACCAGTCTTCAGCCTAAATGGCAATGATCAGAACTTCTGATGTAGCCCTTCGGTAGCGTATTACCTTACTTATGCACTTTCCCTCTATCTGCCTACTAAATCTAAAACATAGATACACAGGTTCATATCTGCTACAAGCTCCTTCATTCCACCCTTTCATGCTAATAGCTCCTCCCGAGTTTAAAAATATGGTCTTTGTTGTCATTCTCTTCCTTTGAACCCCACCCCTCAAAAAATCCTGACATCTCAAACCACTGCAAGGCCACTGCTACCTGCTCCAGCCAAACCCTTGCCAAAGCTGCTTTTCTCCCTGTTTCCCTTTAATCTTCAAAAAGAAATGAAAAGTCACTGTTTATCCCAAATTATGCAAAGAGGCAGCTGTTGGACCCAGATGAATTCAAAGTTTTATCAAAGTTTCACAAGTCCCTCATAAAGTGACAATTCATATAGCCTTAGTGGAGTATAACTGGAGAACAATTCTGAAAAATGAAAGCAGTGCTACAGTTGTGGAAATAAATATTCTTTCCCTCAAAAAAATTCAAATGCGAATTTGAGGTTTTAGCAGGGGGTTGGATGTTTGGGCTTGTCGGTTGTTTTGCTGGTTGATTTTTTCTTTTCTTTTCTTTTCTTTTTTCCTTTTCTTTCTTATTGAAAACTATTTTGCCTGTAACTAAGCTTAATCACATCAGGAATACAAGGAGAGCAATTAATGATGCTCCAGGGTCCACATAAGGTAGTGGAGAAGTAGGAGAGGAGTATAATTTTTCTTCTAGAAAGGTAATTTGAGAACATGTTCATTCATGTAAAAATACAGAACACTGACTACTAAACAATACAAGCCTCAGTGTCCTGCAGGTAAAGCAACTGCTTCAGATAATTCCTTGGATTCTAGTTGACTATTGCCGTAAGGAATATGTTAATTTCTCATGCAGAAAACAGGCTTTGTTATCATTTCACTTGATTCTTATGGAGAATCACAGAATTGATTTGGTTGGAAGAGACTTCTGGGATCATAGAGTCCAACCTTTGCCCTAACACCACCACATCAACTAGGCCATGGTACTAAGTGCCCTGTCCCGTCCTTTCTTAAGGATCTCCAGGGATGGTGACTCCACCACCTCCCTGGGCAGCCCATTCCAATGCCTAATGACATTTTCTGTGAAGAAATGCTTCCTCGTTTCTAGCCTGAACTTCCCTTGGTGCAGTTTCAGACTATGCCCTCTTGTCCTGTCACTAGTTGCCTGGGAGAAGAGGACGACCCCAACTTCACTACAACCTCCTTTCAGGTAGTTGTAGAGAGTGATAAGGTCTCCCTTGAGCCTCCTCTTCTCCAGGCTAAACAACCCCAGCTCCCTCAGCTGCTCCTCATCAGACTTGTGCTCTAGACCCTTCACCACCTTTGTTGCCCTTCTCTGGACATGCTTTATGATGAAAGCAACTGGAAACATCTTGCCTTGTGGTTTCTTCCTCGATCTGTTGAAATATCTACTGGTAATCAAAAAGCAACTGGAAGTGGGTTTTGAAGCATACTAACCTAGAATTACTATTAAACTTGTGGATGCCCAGTGCAAACAATATAAAGAGAATTTTAGAACATGGCCAACTAAAAACACTCTAGACACCAGACCATATCTAGCAGTTTTTCCACAGTTGTCTTATTTCTCTACAGAGTATATATTCTATCAGTATTACTGAAGTGAGAGCATGCATTCAGATGCTAATTTATTCCTATTTTTTTGTGATTGAAATGTTAGCCAATAACTAGTCTTAGCCTGGCTTCAAACTTCCCCCAGTCAACATATCTCTGACACTTGGAACCTCTCATTTCAGCAAAGATTTTAATAGATGTGTTTTTCGTTCGTTAAAGACTAGGAGTAACAAGTTTGGGGTTTGTGTCTTTCTTTTTTGGTAATGCTTCTGCAGATAATCACCAATATACCTCTATATGGTATTCATGTTTGGTTTTCCTCCCATTTTTTCAGTCTAGGTAAGAGTTCACCTGATAAGGTATGAGTAAGGAAATAACATCTCACTTTCCAGCAGTTTGTACACTGAGATTTCTAGGCATTCTTCATTAAAATTACTCATGATAATAATAAAGAAAGGTATGCTTGCTTTTGATGATGATAATAAAGGAAAAACATTCCGGAATGATTCCTTGAAGGACTTCGCCCTGATTAACTGTGTGTTTGAGGTAAAAGTCACCTACTTTTCTTCAGTATGCCATAGAGCTGCCTTAAATACGTAAAGTAGGTAAAACTTAGATGTGGTTTACATTGGCATTTTGTCCCAATTATGGCAACTAAAGACCAACAAGATACTTTAGTGCAATTAGTATAAACTCCCTGTATAATCAAGTTTAAAATACACAAGTAACAACTGTGAAGCAAACAAGTATCTTTTCTATGGTAGGAACTGAAACCAGTAAAGGCATAAGAAATCCTTAGAGTTTCAAATTTTTTCTGTGATCTTTACTGTGCACTGATTGAATGCTGGGCAAAGAAGAGACAGAAAGTATTACTGTCTTACCTGACTTCATATGGTTATTGATTCATTACACAAGAGAAAGGAGATAGTTTCCTTTATAAGCTGCAGTTTCAAAATTGCAGTTCTTCCCTGAAGTCTGGTTAGTTTCTTTAATCTCTTAAAAGTATTCAGGCGAATAAGTATGTATGTGTAAGAACTCTCTGGCATTGCCATACTTCAGCAATTAAAAAAGTTGCAGACAAATTGCAGAACCAGCTGGTAGAATACATAAAATTCTTGATAGTAGCTACAGTACTGCCCTAGTATTATCAGAAGAGATAGTGAAGCTCATTTAAAACCAAAATATTTCATGTCATTAACATTTTTCAGATGATAATTGGCATGAGTTTTAGTAATACTTATTTTTAAATAACAAGATGAGCACTTCTTGACCATATATAATTTTTAAGCTGATATTTTACAGATACACAAGGAAAAATTGAGATCTAGATGTTTCCGCTAAGCTGAGCTTGAGCTGGAAATCATAATGAAAATATCGCAGGGGGAAGTACAGATTGAGTAGAAAACTAAGCTATTTAAAGAGACAGAGGTGTGAGTTATGGCAAATTACTGACTGAGCATAAATTACACCACTAATGTCATAATAAAATGTCTTAATATTCTGTGCTCATCTGTCTTGATTCTGTCATTCTTGCTATTCCCTCAAAAGCCATGTCATCCTCTTCTTTCTTTGGTAACATCATCAGCATTCTTAATTCAGACATAATTTTTTCTTCCAGGAAAAGACTATTAGTCATTCTTAAATTTGGATTTTTTTCCTTGCTATGTGCCATTCCTTAGTGATCAGTAAAAGGAGTCCAGTAAGAACCTCAATTTTAGTCATATTTTGTGTTACAGAGCAGAATAATAGATGGAACTGATTTCATAGACATTGCTCGTCAGAAGTAGCTCTTTGTGGCATAAGAACGCCTTATACATGTGATGAGTTTTATTCACTGCTGATGGAACTGCTCCTGAGTAACAAAGAACCTTGAGGATCTGAGTTTCTGAGTTTATCTCTGAGTCTCTGTATGTTTACTTTTCACAACCTCAGAAATGTTATTTTATTTCTATCATGCTTTTGATACGTCTGGAAGTTGCAATTTGGGTCTACCTTGATCTTTATTTTCCTGAAAAGAAAATTCTAATATCAAAACCCTGCATCAAAGGCTGTTTATGTAAAAATATAAAGGAAATGCATAAACAGCCTATGAATCCCTTTCCCTTTCTTACAGAATGGTGCGGGTGCATCAGAAGGAGGTATGGGAGAAACATTATCTCCTAAATTTATAGGATAAGAGTTAGGATAGTGCTTGGAAAATGGTGGTGCTCTTAAGCATTAAAATAAACTCTCCTGTACTCTAGGCAAGTGCTTTACCCACAACTTAGATATGAAAGGGATTGCTATTTTTTTTATTATGTAACTAGAAGGAACTCTACAAACAGAAAGAGAGGGATGACTTTGAGGATTTTAATATGGCCAACAGGCAATTTGGGAATTTTCTGGGCAAAAAAATTGTGTCAATATGGATTTGATGCATTAGAACTAGATGAAAATCCTGAAGATTGTACTTTTTAAAAAAAGCATCCAAATTGCACAAATGGTTTGAATTAGACTCTTATCTCTCCTTGTATATCTATCAAACTTCAGCAATAACTTGAAGTTACTAGAACTGCTTACTCCTTGCTTAGCTTTTCAATAATCCCTGTTTTAAATTTTACAAGTCAAGAATGATGTGACTAGATTTTCTCTGAGGGACTCAAGACTCTTCACCTGCTTACTAGCTACTACCAAGTCCAATTAAAGTTTTCCTCTTAATTTTCAAGGTTTGTTCTTGTTTCTTTTGTTTCAGATCTGCTGTTTCTTTTGCTGATTTCTCTACTACTTCCATTTCATCCCTCCTCTTAAATCTCATATGAAGTGTCTGTAGTTGTCATCCACACCCATAAGAAACTCACAGCCTCCCAGATTCCAAGTCTTTTCTGCACTTTTCATATTGACTTAACTCTTCCTGTTTTATGTTTGACAGTCTTATGAAAGACTTTCTGATCCAGCATGTGGTGAAGAAATAAGTTGTCTTTACTGTCATCAAAGAAGTTTTAATTTGGATGCTACCCAGACTCAAACATGTATAGGCTGGGAACAGAGGTCAAAATGTAGTAAATCTGTTTTGCTATGATTCCATGATGATACAGCATGCTGAAATTTTACGGCTACAAAAATATCTGGATTTAAAAGAGAAATTAAGAATTTGGTTGGTAGTTTTTCCTTTTTTTTTTTTTTGTAAGATACAGTCTCACCACCGTCATTAGGATGTCACTGATGTTTCAGTGTTGCTTTTAGTCTATTTTATCACTTTCTCCTAGTTTATATTCTTGTTTTGATTAGATGCTATGATCATATGACAATGTCAACAACAGAGATGCATATTGTTAAAGGTAAACTAAGTTTAACATGTTATTACCTCATCAGGTTCTAAGAAGGTCTCCATTCTGGTTTTGCAAATGAATTTGTCTTGTAGAACTTCCTATCTCCACCTTATAAATTTTCACAAGCTTTATGCAAATTTGGGGTTTTTTCTTTCCCTTGGTCTCTTTTCATTATGGCCATGTTGATACTAAGGAAACCATTTACATAGACTTAAAGGATAGTAGAGGGAATTCAAAATGAATCCTTAGTTTTATGGTATTGCAATAGTTCTGCTGAGTGTTAATTTTGAGAAGAATGTTCAGATTTTTCTCTTCTCTGTAGATGTTGAGACCACGTTTTCCTTCTAGACGATTTTTGCAGCACTGTGAATACTCTGTCATCTTTAGTGTTGCTACTGATTTGCTCCAGTCAAGAATATCAGCAAATGTAGTTTTAATGCTGTTTTGCTGATGCTTGGTTTTGAATAACTTTTTTTAATTTGGGCCTTAAGGTTTGGGTTTGTTTTGGGTGGTTTTTTTTGTTTGTTTGGTTTTTTTTTGTTTTGTTTTGGTTTTTTTTGGGAGGGGTGTCTTTCAAAATATTAAAAAATAAAGGAAAAATGTTTACAAGTTGAAATGATGGCACTTTGAGGTCACATCATCCAAGGGTAGCATAAAGTCATTTTAGTTGGCTAGCATCAGCTCCCTGTAATGTGACAAGAAGCATGACAGGAAAAAGAAATGAGGTCAGAACTTCTTTGCAAGCAACTTTATTTTTTCCAAAAGCTGAGATGGCCCGAGGCCTTTTAGCACAATTTACAGTATCTGTTGGTCTGCTTTGGCTTGCACCTGGGGATGAAGCATTCAACAGATTTGTGATCAGAAGGCAGAGGGAGGCTCAACGCTGTAGACACAAATTCTGTTTTGCTGCCTCAGCCAGAATCTGAGTATCTGTCAAGATATCTTAATGTGTGATTAATTCATATCTTTACTATAGCAATATGATTAACAAATAAAATTTCAACATTTTCATGACATTAATATGCATACTAATTTGAGCACAGAGTCTGTCAAAATTTGAGTGGATATAGTTCTTTAGTGTAGCTTAGTCTACCCTACTCCTAAACTTTCTGACAGCTTCTTGAATTGGTCAGGATAAGAGGTTTTCTTCTATGGAGGGATTTGGCTCTTTTTTTTTTTTTTTCATTTCTTAATATAGAATCTTTAGCTCATATTAAGACTCTTTTAATCCAACTTTCATTTTTAGAGAAAGTGCTAGGTATTTCTTTGGTGGCATTTTAATATACTGAGGACTAGGAAAAGCTGTAAATCCAGTCCTATAATTACTTCTATAATGCTGGTATTTTCTCCCAGTATTCATATACAATTTTAGATCTCCAATTTCAGATTTCCACTCCAGCAAAAATTAGGTATTGCTACCCAATTGTGGATTTATGGGTCTTCAGACAAGTGTGGCTGTCTCATTATTATTTTCAATAACTTGCATTGTTCCATTTTTATGTTTTTACAAAAACCACTGGCTACATTTGTGATTATAATATGCAGCAATGATGCATTTCTCCTTCCCTTCCTCACTCCCTAGTTCAATCTTGAAAAAATTCATCTCAATTTTCATGAGATCAGACCAGCATTATAAGTTATTAAAGCTGCCTAGGTGTTTTATTTATCACATTTAACCACATAAATTTAATTATGCTATAAAACAGACTCATCTAATCTGAAATATTATATGATCCTAAGAACTTCAAGAAAATTAAGTATCCCAGTAACCTAAAATGTATGTTCAATACTGAATTGATTTGAAAAACAAAACAGTGAAACCTCACCTCCTCATTTTCATCATTATTTTCATCTGTAAGTGAACTCACACAGAACCTAAAGAATGACTGTGATTCTTTCCAAATTTTTTATGCCTAGGAATGAAAAAAAGAAGAAAAAATAAAAACCTTTTTATATTAAACAGTAAGATGTTTCATTTTTAATGACAAAAATAACAACAGTTTTGCAATTATTTATTTTGATCAAATACAGGTATTGTGACATAAGATTGATGCCTTTCATAAAATTACAATTGTTAAATATTTGTAAGGTTACTATAACTTAAACTGTAATTTTTCTAAGAACCACTAGTGAATATGTACAGCGCCACAACTCTCAATTTGTAATTCAGTCCTCTAAAACTGAGGACTGAATTTTGGAGGAAAAAGGTTGAAGTTTTTGGATAGTTAAATATGTCAAGTATACAGCAAAGACTACTACACTAAGAATCACAATTTCCAAGTAGGATTTTGACTAGTTTAGTAGGAACTGTCTGCTTATACGGGCTGAAAGGAAAACATAGTTGATCAAGTTCTCATCTGCATACATATAGACATACATATATGCATACATATAGACAATCTGTCATGTTCTTCACTTTACAGGCTACTTACTAGTTACAGAACAGAAATTATTACACATCTTACTATTGGGAGTTGCATCTGAACTGCTGAAATAAACTGCCAGTCTAGAAAAAAATTAGTATTTTATTGGAAGATGCTATTGTTTTCATCAGAGTTCATTTTCAGTGTTTTGAATTATAGCTTTCAAGTCCTATGTTTGTCTGTAATAAAGAAGAAAGAATAATTTAACTTGAAAAAATGATGTGGGCCTGATGGATGCTAGCAGGATCAAACTATAGGGTATTATTGTTGCTGCTGTGACTAAGTGCAAATGATTTATTGTAATGTTTTAAAGCTGTTCATGTGATTTATTTTAACTTTCTTCATCTTATTGACAGCCCGAATATTTGGGAATCTCTATGAAGAATTTTTCTTTATAAATAAAGCACAGAGTTGCAATCCAAATTATCTTAAAATGTCGTGTGACACCAAAAGTAAGCATAAGGCAGATCCAATTCTGTGTGGAAAATTGCACCAGAACGGCATTCTCCTTGCACTGAAAATTTATTTATGCTTTTCTCCCCTCCGTAACCTGTTGGGTTTTGAGTGACATTTAGAATTAATGAATTTACCATCTCAAATTTTAGCTACGGATAAAAAAATTAGTTGCCTAATAGACTAGTCCTGACTTGGTAGAACTCTAGAATAATTAGTTTTCTGTTGTCTGGTTGCTGACAGAGATGAAGTGAAACCAATTGATTGTGTAGGGTGACAGCTTATCTGATTAAGTATATGTGTGTGAACCTAACACTTCTTACTGTATTCTGTACTATATCTAAAGAGAGTCAAGGAAAATAGGTCCATACAAGTGCTACTCAAGACCATGAAGCAGAATTGATCAACTGCAGGGAAAAACTTCTTGCTGCTCTCTTACCCAGCTTGTTCATGCTACAGGCAGTTACAATATTTTGGGCATAGTGTATCGTATGTGCATTGAGCTCTCATTTGAGTATAGAGAAAAATGCCCTAATGGGCAAAAGGTAAGAAACGTCATTTCATCAAAACTGAATAATTCCAGAAAATGTAGGAATATTTGTACTGTTCCTTTTACATTCTTTGCAGTAATTGGAATAATTATTGATTCTCATGTGACAAGTTTATATCTTTTATACTTTATGTTGTCCTTTTGCCTACAAATATCCTTTGGACCAACAGGCATCTATTCTGTACGGGAAATCTTTACTGGGTCATTCATGGCTGTTAACAGATCTTTTAACCAATGCAGTGAATAGCTCAGAAATTATTAATCCACTGTAAAGCCATTGATATGAAGGCAACTTGTAGTCTTCCATTCCTTACTGCACTGATAAACAATACCATGACCTTCTATCACTGACCGATGATAAAAAAAGCGTAATTTCAAACTTAGCTCCTTTGTTAGTCAACTACTTAGTCATGGTCATAAAAAAAATTTAATGTCAAAACTAAGTTCCTGTACAGAAGTATTAGCAATAATATCAACAATTTAGAGCAGGACCATTATGAAAGAACATTCTGAATTATTTTCTGGTTAAAGAAGTTTCCACAAGAAGAATACTTAATACTGTTGACACGTATTTGTTAGTATTGAGGAATTTATTGATCTCTCTCTTTTAGAAATTGCAGGTTAAGCTTTAGGTTTTCAAACTCTTGGAAATAATCTGCTTTGTACATCAGAGTTTTTTTTTCGGAACCTAGAACAGGGAATGCATTCTTCCCATATACTGTTTTTATATCTTTAATTAGGCTTGGTCAATATGGATCAAAATGAAACTCCAAACTCTTTTCTTAAAGTTCCAAAATTACTTTCAAATTTTGCAGAATAAGAACTTGTCTGTGAACCAATAGGTGATCATACAATAAAGGAGAACTTAGGCCTTGTCCTTTAGCTAAATGTAATACACATTCTGGGGAGTATATAAAGGTCATGTTTATTTCAAAATTTCGCTTTGGAAACCAATACCTTAATAGCAACTCATATCCCTTAAACCAACTTTAATTAAGCTCTTATAACAGGAAATTATTATCTGTATTCAGAGTATTGCCCACAATACACCCCTTAAGTATAATGCCAATTAATGACATACAGCTTAAGAAACTTCCTGCAAGAGCTTATGTATTAACAATAAAGCACCTTGACTTCTAAAGGTCTTGAATTTTTTTGCTGTAGTCTCTTAAAAAAGCAATATTTTGAATCAATTTATACCCTTGTTCTTCAATTTATTCTGAGTGTGATCTGTGACTCAGTCCTGCACAGTGCCAAGATTGAGTGCCAGTTTGAAGAACAAGGTTTGAGAAGGTTTGGCATCTCTTAAGATCAAGCAAATTAACACTAAATGTCTGGGTTTTTTAATAACAATATACAACTTAAGGATTAAAGCATCACTGCGTTTCTGACCCATATTATGAGTGTAAAATATATCTTTTTTTTTTTTTTTTTTTTTCCAAGAGAAAGGGTGAAAATTCATTGTCAAACAGGATTTCCCTGAAGAACAGCAATGCTTGAGGAGCTCAGACTTTCTCCTATTAGGAAATAAAATTTATTCTCCTACCAGCTATGTGAAACTAGTTGTTGCTTTCTGATATGATAGTGAAATGTGATTTTTTTTTTATTTTTTTTTTTTTTTTTTAAAAAACTAATGGGAAAAGGGATACAATTTATGGAAAAACTTTAATAGTTATAATTATTTGGGGAAAAAAAATCACATTTTCATCATCTAACTTTGGCACCATATGAAAAAGAATACTGAGTTATTAAGACAGAGGAAAGATCTTTGAAGCCTAAATGGTTGATGGTGTTGGGAGAGCTGGGCAGGGGGCTTTTAGAATTCAATCTCAGTCATATCTGAATTTGTGGAGAAAGATTCTTGACTCCATAGGGTTTTTTAAAGTTAAAGCCATCCATTTTGGGGATGGAATATTGTGTACATTAGTGTAAATATTAGGACATCTTTATCAAGGTCTTTGCAAGTATTTTGAACAACAAGATTAAATGAATATGTAGATGATTCTGAACGTTATGTTTAATCTTTTAAAATCCATATGAGAAGTAATGTTCAGAGTGTCTTTATTTATTACAAGATATGAGAAACAGGTTTTGTTTCCTCTACAGGATTTATCTGTCTTTCAACAGCTCCAAATGTGTAACATCTAACTTACTTTGAGCTTTAATATTTCGCAGCTGTGATGAGTGCTTCATCACAGTAACACAATCTGCAGGACTAGAGTATGCGGCAGTGTTTTCTGACTGATTATTTCTAGTATTAGCTTTAGCAGTTAACAGTTCCCTTGATGCTAATTGATCTCTTGCATCCAAAGCACAGATTTCAGTGTTATCCGTGTCATAATACCTATTGGTTTTGCCCCAAATGGGTTTTTTTGCAATTTGTGATTTTGTAAGTTTATTTTTGATTCCATCTTAGGGATTTGTCCCCTGCTGTGTAACAGTGCTCTTTGACCCTAAGAATAGCTTCTCAAATTCCTTTTGCAATTTATTCTGCTTGGAGAGCTGCCTACTAAGTAGTCTGTTAGCCCAGAGTACCTCTTTTCATTTCATCACTCTTTTATGCTGTAACTATGCTTGTCTCTCACATATCTTAAAGACAGGACTTTGGGCAAGAAAGCACTCCTATTTCTCTGCAGATCAGAAGCTGGACCTGTGATACTGCCAAAGATAAAGTTTCACCAGAACTTCAAATATGGGAATTATTGAACAGAAGGTTGAACAAATACCCCTAACAATATAGATGCCATTATGCCATCTTACCTCTCCTCTCCTCTGATTTTAGTTCAGTTCAGCTTCAGCCAACCTGAATTTTTCAAGTCCCCAATCAAGTACACTCCAAGAAATTAAATTTGCTGCTCCGCATCTGTTGAAAGTAAAGCATGGAAATAAATACTGCCAGTCTATTGCTGTGTCCGTTTCTTCCAGAAGCCTGTAGAAGAGTGAGGGGAACAAATAGAACCCGATTTTATTCCAAGTGAGAGAGAAAAATTATTGTAGGCTTTACCTTAAAACAAACAAACAAAAAAACCCAACAACAACAAACCAACCAAAAAAAACCCCAAACAAACCCCAGTGATACCGAGTCTGACCAAAGGTCCATCTAGCCCAGCATCCTGCTCATTCTGACAGTGGCCAAGAGCAGATACCTAGGAAATTGTTAGAAAAGAGTAAGCATAACATAAGGTGATAATTCTTTAGGATACTTTCTTAGCTTTCTAGTTTGTAATTCAGAGATTGCTTAAACCAGAGTTGATGTCCTTTTTTGTAACACCTATTAATGTATTTCACTTCTCTTAAATCATTTGGAGTTCTGATTTATAAGTTCCACTGGCTTGTGTTGATTCATCTTGAACATATTAGCAGTGAGGTATCAGAGTAGAGGGATATGCCTGCCCCTGAACTGCTTACACTCTGGCATATCAGCATAATCCAGCATTGATTTCAATTTATGGCAATATGCCAGGCTGTATATCGTGACAGCTGAGGTCTCTGGTTCCTAATTCCTTTTGGATTTAGCTGCAGCTGTGGAACTGTGACATTTATATCCAATGGGAATCATCAGCCAGAATCTTCACTTAAATAAATACGGAATTTGTCAACTCTACTAATGGTGGGGATTGTAATCCTCAAGTCAACGAAGAAGTATTTGGGACAAAGTACTGACCCTTCAGAAGGAAGTGAAAATTCTCTCACTAATTTCAGTTAAATCTCTTTTCACCCAGTAATTGTGGTGTGCATAAATAGAATGAGGGCTTTCGGATGATAAACTGTTTGCTGTGACATGTGCTTTTTTATATGTAGAGGTAGAAAGACAGAAATAAAACAGCAACTGAAAAGGGTATTTGAGACTGTGCCAAACAGAAGGAGCATGGAGGGGAAAATGTTGGGTCTTGAAAAGTATTTTATCCCAGCTTCTCTGAGAATCTCAAAGTATCTCTGAATTAGATCTGGCAAGGTATATAGCAATCTTCCAACACCCACTGTGGAAAAAATTCAGGAGGATAATATCTGTGTTACCTATTCTAAAGAGTCAGGGAGAATAAGACACATTGTTACTGGATCAGTACATATTCTTTTAAATTCTATTGGTGTGTCAATCTTTTATTCCTTCAAGTGGCTCCAAGTTGTTCTTTGCTGTTGTTTCCAAGTTGTATGTGAGATCTAATATGGGGTTTAAATGTGTGCTTAATGAAAAAACTTAAACCAGGCAAGAGAAAATAGTGATGGTCACCATGGAATTATCTTAAAATGTTACAATTTCTGTTTTTCACATTCATATGTACTCATGTGATTATGTATTTAGTTAGATATTTTACTCTGCATCAACTTTATGGCAACAATGATATCCTGTACAATATTGGGATCCATCTCAACTACCAGATATACAAGTCCTTTTAATGGAAAGCTACTGTTACAACTTCTAAATCCATGGTAAAAGGTTTTAGGAGGTATTAAGCAGCCTTTCAACTACTCCTTGCTTTGGGTGAAAGCCAGGATAAAAAGTCAGCCACACCAAGAATACTCTCATTAACTTTTCATAAGAATTAGAACACTTACCTTCTTTAGTTAATAACTGCTAATTTTGATTTTAGTTGTAAATACAGATATTATAAGCAATTCTCAAGGGTGCAAACTTGTAAGCCCCAGGTTTTTATTTTCTTCTTTGCCTTTTCATCTCCTACAGTGCTGGCCGTGGGCTATATGGAATTGATAGCATGCCAGACCTGCGTAGGAAGAAATCTTTTCCCATCGTTCGAGATGTGGTAGGTAACTTCTGATGCCATGATTCGTTTGTCAGTTGTCTAGATCTTTCTTGTAATTACTACTGTGCATATGAATGATAATTTGTCAACAATTGTTTTGTAGAAAAATTGTATCTTAAGAGGATCAATTAAGGCCGGTAAAAGTCAATGATGCAGTTGTTATAGTGTACTAGATAAGTCTGAATATCTCATCAAATATTTAGATATTACTTGTGGAATCAAGTAATGTGCATTTTGTGCAATAATAAACTACTCATTTTCATGTTGAATCAGCTTATGAAGATGACTGTTACTGAGTGCTCGTGGTACTGAGTGCTTAGCTATATATCAATTGACTTCATTTATTATGATACTGAAAAAGGAAGAAAGTTACTTTTAAAAAGCAACCCTGTTTCAGTATGAATGTTTTAAAGATTTATGCATACTTTTGGTACAAGATGAGGTATATTTTTTTAGCAGTCATTGTAGACAATAATAATCTAGGCCAGTAAATTTCAAAAAGGTGAAAATAACAGCAGTTCTTTTGAGATTTATTCCAACTTCTAGTCTAAACAAGATTAAGTAAAATCTCTCTGCTCTGAAGAATTTCAAGTGCCATTCACATTTCTCTTTTTCTTTTCCTGAAGTATAGAATTCATAACTCAATAAAATACATATTTAGTTTCTGGTGGTGGTGAGCCCCCAAACCAATTTCTCATTGTAAAGAAATGATGGGGAGTCAGCCAAAGGAAACAATTGCTATAGTTGTCTTTAAAAGATCAATTTTTGCCAAATTATTGCTCAATGTATTCTCAGCTACTCTGTCTAGTTACTCTACAGTGATATACCATACTGTCTGAATGGCTGCAAAGAGAAAGTACAGCAACGATTTTAGAGTAGAATTCCTTGTGAAATCAATGAAAAGTTGCAATTTATGACACAGTAGAGCCAGCATTCGTTGAAACCATCTTTTTGACAGTAGCCACTCCACTGTAAGTTGTATTACACATGAGTATAATTTACAGCCACGTTATGACACTTTTATGCATGTTAAATAGCACTTTGCTTTATTCTTAATTGTTGGAACTGTTTACAGACAGGTATAGCTCAGAATGACTTAGGATATCAGAATCTTAATATTAACTGTTCACTTTGAAAAACATAGTCATTATCAAAGTGAAACAAAAAAGAAAATTCACATTTTGAATGGTGGAATAAAACTTTCATTTTACTGTTCTAATATGTCAATGAATAGTACGTAATGATTGCTACTTTACTGTCCAGTCATTGAAGGATAACTCCTCTTGAAGGAATTCTACCTTAAATAAGTGTAAATTGCAGAGTTTTAAAACTGAACTTTATTCTGGAATTTAATCATTATGGACTTAAAGTATAGATCTTAACTATATGTCTTTAACTATACAGTTCTTTAAAATAGTAAATTATATTACAATTCAGTTCTGCAGATGTAAACCTAGAACAATTTTTACCAACTTAAGAGAAACTTATTTCACACTTACTGTAGGTCATCTTCATCTTTGAAAGATTATTAGTATTTGAAGGTATGTGCATTTTAAGCAATCTCCTATGAGGGCTGAGTTTGTAATAGGTTGATTCCAAAATACCTCATTTAAATCAGTAACTTAATTCTTAAGTCCTTGTAAGATCTAACACATTGTAAATTACTTTTTTTGTTTACTTATATGACTGTTTCAGAAAAATAGAAATTATATTGCTAGAAATGAGTGCTGCACTCTTTTGACTTGAAGGAAATAGATATCATTTGCTATCTTTTGTTGTTGTTGCTGCAATAAATCTGACAAATTATTAATATTCTTTATAATTTCTTTCCTATCTTGGCTGGATTTTTCAGGCTATGGTAAGTGCTTTTATACTCATAAATGTTCTAAAAGTGTTCATAATAACTCTTAGGGTTTTCATGAATGTCATATTTTATGATGACCTTTTATTGGAAAACAGCAAAACTATTTTATGACCAAGAATTTAATCCTAAGTGAAGTTGTGCCTTATGTGAATGTCTTGTCCTCTGCATCATATATGCCAAAATTACTAGAAAAAGTTTAGTTAAAAAGTTATCTATGTATTCCAAATATCCTTTCTAATGAATCAAGCAGATTGTTTAGGACTCAATGGTCATGTTTACCCTGTGGCACTGAACATCCTTAGATACCTAGATAAAGAGAAGTTGAAAGTGTTCCCTACTTTTAAATCCTCTTGTATCAATCAACTAAGTTCTTTTATCTCTCTTGTAAAAGGTGAATGTTCCAAAGCAAATATAGACTCTTGGGTGCTATAGCGCAATTTTTTTCTGATAAATAAATTAGTGACTCATGGAAATATTTCTTTTTTTCCACCAACGTTGGCACTTGTAAAGGTCCCTCCTTATTTTCCTTGTCCCTCTGCACTTCCCGTTTCTCTGCATTAGTTTTCATGCTTTCAGCATGGTATTTGTTTCCATAAATTCACATTTTGAAAAATACCATTTTCAACAGCAACCTTACTAGTTCTCTTTCTCGTAAATCTCTGAGACAAGTGCTTTCACTAGTGCATTGGGACTCTCTACTTTCCCTGCCTTTTTTGGATTGAGTCATTAGAGAGGATAAGACAGTCAAAATCCATCTGCAGGAGCAGTTCTCTTTGCTGCAGTCATGAGTTTCAAAATGGGTCATTATTAGAGTTCTAGTAGAATATATCTTGTACAGGAGGGAAAGACAATGAAAGGAGGAATGATTGTTCAAGTGGAGTAACAATACAGAGAGCTGTTTGAATAACAATACAGAGAGCTTGAACAGACCTCTGTTTGATGTGGAGCCAGCACTTGCTGATGTAATCACTGTGACTTCTACTTTTAAACAAATATGTTCTCTCTTTTGTACTAGTTAGAGCTTTATATGAGGTGGAACTACAACCAGGGAGAGCAATAGCAATAATTACAGTAGACGTTAGCAGTACTTAACTCGTGATGACCAAATAAGCGTGGTGATCTGCCCAGTCGTAGACAAAGGTAGCTAGCTCTATTTTTCTGTCTCACTATGCTTTAGCCTTTGCTTATGTTAATGCAAGTCATCATTTCAAATGTTATGAAAACTCTAGAAAGTTCCTGGGTTTATTTGATTTAAAGGTGACTTTATACTGTACAATCACTGGAATCAGGCAAATTTCTTCTTTTGATCATTCAAGAATGTATTATTACTTAGCTTTATCATTTGATTATAAGAACACAAGAATAATTTGTGAATCCTTGCTGTTGTAAAACAGTCTGCTTTGTTCCTCCTGTTGAAGTGAACATGCCAGATGAAACAACTGTCCATTTCAACTAAAACAATACTGCACTGACACTTCTTTTTATGTAAGTGTCTCCACAGCAAAAGCATTTATAGAGGCTAGAACTTGATTATGGTAGTTTAAACTCTTTTAAGATTGAAGACATTCATATAAATTGCAGTTGCCATATTCTCAGTTTTTGTATGTTGTCCAAGTAATCATTAGATAAAAGCTAAATATCTGGACTATTTTACATTAAATCTGCTATTTGCAGTCCATTTTCTTAACTCCTTTAATCATTAATAGACAAATTAGATTAAATATTTTAATATTCATATATTAATAGATATTAAATATATATAGA
>NW_009627909.1:0-1421 GCF_000690535.1 Cariama cristata
CTTTCAGGACAGGACTATGGGTTCTCCCGCCCACCCCCTCAGTTCGGCTCCATCTACCACGTCCGAGGTAACGGGACCCCACAGCACCCTTTGCTGGGGTGGGGAGAGGAGGATGCTCAGCACCGGGCAGGATCAGGCTGTCCCAGTGCCAAACTGGGGCAGCTTCCTATAGCTGAGTGCCTCTGCCTGACCCAGCACCCATGGGGACAGCAGCTTGGTTGGCTGTGGGTCTGTACGCTCTGTGGGTGCTGGGGGGCTCAGGGAAGGATGTCGGGGTGCTGAGGCCTTGGCGCTGACCCATGTCCCACGCCGGGGACCTCGCAGGTGTCATTAACCTGCCCTACGCCGAGATTGAGGAGCCCTTTGAAGCCTGGTACAACCTGACGGGAAACAAGAGCCGGATCCAGTATTACGGGGGTAAGCAGGCGGGCACCCCCCTGCCCCGAGCTCTGCCCCTCCTGCACCGGCCCCATCCCTGTGCGAAGGCAGGACACGGGCAGGACCACCGTGCCTCAGTTTCCCCTTCCCGCTGGCACAGGGCAGGTGATAACCTACCAGCTGGCAGAGGTGAAGCCCTACGGGATGCGGTACAAGATCACGCCGGAGACCACCGAGAAGGAGGTGAACACCAGGACATGCTTCCAGCTGCCCGGCTCCAAGGAGGACGTGGTCAAGGCTCAGAGCGTCTTCCCCAACCTTGATGGCTTCAAGGTGAGAAATGTCCAAGTCTGGATCTGACCCGCTGCCCGGAGCATCTTCAGGCTCTGGGTGGGGGTGCTGGGCAGCTGGAGATGCTCCTCTCCATCCCAGGGGGGGTGCAGGGTGCTGGGACAGGCCAGGACATGCCCCTGCACCCCAGGGCGCAGGGAGGGTCACTTCCCCACCCGGATCGGGGCTGGACTCCCAGCTCCTTTCCCAATCCCAGCAGCCGTGTTGGGACGTGTCGCAGCCCACACGAACGCCGGTGTTTTGGGATGGCTCAGGCAAGTTGCTGCACGGTGGCTCAGCTCCCGCCGGCCCCAGACTAGGAGCTGGGCGTAACAGGAGGGGTGCAGGATGAGAGCGGTGGGGACAGCAAGCTGTCACCAAGCCGGATACGTGCCCGCAGGGCGAGAGCTTGGAAACACACTGGAAAAACCTTGAGCCTTTTGGGGAGGGGGGGATGCACCCCACTGTGGGTGCACACACAGCACTGTGTACAGGGGGGTGTCCCCAGGGCACCGCTGAGGCAGAGCCGGGGGGGGTGGTCTGTCCTGTGTTGCACCCCAAATCCTTGCCCCACTTTCCATCCCACGCACGGCTCCGTGCTCACGGCCACGCAGGCGTCGGATCCATCCCGAGAGCCCAGCGAGGGCCGGTGCAAGGTGCTGGAACGTGCACCGGGAGCAATGGGCTCCTGCGAAGGGGTTGGGTGGGCAGCA
>NW_009627910.1:0-214 GCF_000690535.1 Cariama cristata
TGTTGCCGCCTCTGTGAGGCGAGGCGCCTGCGAGGAGCGGGCGGAGGGTGCCCCGAACGCCCTCAAGGTCCCTCGCGGGGTGACAGTGCCCGAGTGGGCTCCGTGTCGCACGAGGTGCGTGTGTCTGGCGTGACGGCCACCTCTGAGAAACTTACAGACGTGTCTCCCGAGGAGCGGGGGAAACAGCGGCGGGAAAAACGAAAGTAGCAGAGGT
>NW_009627910.1:245-19703 GCF_000690535.1 Cariama cristata
AGTTTGGTAAGTGACAAGCGTCAAATGACCAGTTTGGCCATTTCGTTTGTCAGGCAGCAGGGTCTGCCCCAACGCCCGGGTAGCCTGCGGTGCTCTCTGCTCATTTTCGGTGACTTTCATGACCAACCACCCTAACTCCGTGTAGGGCTCACTTTCACAGTGCTGTCTCCACATGAATCTTCTCGGTGGTGGTCCACCTACTGTTGTGCTTTATTCGTTGTAGTAGTGCAATAATTTAAGGGGGAAAAAACCCCATTTTATTGCTTATAATCAGTACTGACAGTGTGTGGCCAAGCAAGGGTAGTTAAAATCAACCAGGAGATGCCCAAATGCTGACTGCTTGGTTTCTGCCTGTACTTTTCATGTTAGTTTCTTCTCTCCTCCTTCCCACTTTGGGTCCAGCCTCTCTGAGAGGAGTCAACCCTTCCCAGCCAGTGTGTGCACCAGCTCCCTTTGCACCTGTTGGTGCTGAGGAGTTTGAAGTGGAGGGCATACCCCCCCCCAGCTGTCCCAGGTGCCTTGCTGGGCAGGCAGAAGGCTGTCGGCAAGCTTAATGAGATAACAAATATTTCCTTTCTTCACACAGGGCATGGAGCGTAAGTGTTGACATACTTCACTGCAGCACGAATATAGGAATACCAAGGTAAATGTAATGAAACAATGTTGTGTAGTAATCCACAAATCTTTTGCTCTGTGAACAAACTGCCTTTATAAGATTGTCTTCTCTACTCTCTGATAAAATCAGAAAGTTAAATCATTGCTTGGGAACCTGGGCTCTTCCCTCAAGCTCTAACAGCCAAGGGATTATTGATGAAAACCCCTTGTTTATTCCTTGTTTATAAGTCAAGATGAACACCTTCCTGAGAGCAGTTCTGCATTCAGAGGGGATCCCCATGTGGGTGACCTATTCTGAAAGTGCATACATTAGAAAATTTTCATAAGAAGCTTATGTGGTATCTGGGAGGTGTGGGAAAGAGATAGTGTGCATCAGTGGGCAGCCAATGCAGTAATGGAAATTGGATGTGGTGGGGTGGTATCAATGGGAGACGGAAGGTCTGGTCCTTCACCTCAGTGAAGGAATGTGTGAAGCTTCTGTGGTGACATCAGTCTGATTTTGTTTGACTTTAGAATGAAAAGTATGACCTGAAAACTGGTGAGTCATTTGAGGAAATCAGTGGACTCTTCTTACAAAGCTGATAATTGGAAGTGATTTTACTTTATAAAGCTACTTTATACTGCTGCTGTTACAGAAAGACTTACTGATTTTCAGAGGCTGAGACTTGTTTCCTAAATTGACCTATCACTCTATGGAATTGTTGTTTTTAAATGAACTGCTTCACTACTTCTAAAATGTCCTTTTGTTGAATTACTATGTACTTTTTATAAGGAAGCATTTTACAAGAAGAATTACTCTCTTCTCCTTTTAAAGACAGGGAAATGCAAAGATGAGAAATAAAGTTTCAGGTGTTCAAAAGTAACCTGATATTTTAGATATTTCTTCTAAGTGGTTTAAATGATTGCTTCAGAGCTATATTTTCCACTGGTAGCAAGTCAAGTAATTTCTAGTACCTCTGAAAGTCTCTATGTGCTATTCTTATATGGATATTATGATTTACTCCATGGAAGTTGTTTATGACAGTCTATTTCTTTTGTAAAAGCTAAAAAAATATGTTGAACTTAATCAAAGGAGTACAAAAATCAAGAAATATGGGAATGAATGGTGTTGCTAATTGTGTTACTAACTGTATTGCTGAACTGTAAGAGCCTAATGAAGTTTAGGATCAATTACCTTTACGGAACAACCACAGAATCTGTTAAATGAGTGACCCTTAGTGACGCTTAGAAGGATAATACTGCACTTGTTTTCTCTTGCTATGGTAGAAATGTTGGTTTGCACTGAAATATGTGTATAATCTTTGCGGGACTGTGTGGAAGATAAAAATCCCAGGCATTCCTCTTACGCTCATCAGCAAGGAACAGTGCATGCTGGCTGTGAGATGATGACAATGAATACTAGAATTCAATTAACTCTAATAATCTTCAACTCAACTGTGCAGTAGCTGCTGGATTTCTTTTTTTTTTTTTTTTTTTAAGCATTCTGACCAGTTTAGGGGACTTTACCAGGGAAAATCCAAAGTATTCATACATGTGTGCACTCCACTGATATAAACACTTTATTCAGTAATTGTTCCTCCTTGCTAAAAGCCACGAGGCACAACTGAGTGACTTTACCAATATGCTTTCAAGTACTTTACTGGTAATAAGAAAGGAAAAACGTAACAGAAAAGCACCAGAAAACTTTCCTTAGGAGAGGTAGCAAATAAACCATTAAAACTGAGAAAAGCACAGGAATCTTAAGAATATTATGTCTTCCTATCCAATTTCACATTGGGTGCATTTTGAACAGAGCTGGTGCAGGAGAATGATGGGGTGAAATCTCAGCTTTGTCCCAAGAAAACCTTTTGCAATAGAAATATTAATGAACTGGCACATCTGACTGTGGCTCGGCAAGGCCAGGATATTGTCTATTACACCTTATGGTTTCAGCACCAGATCCTGTTTTGTGAGTTTTATCTGTGCCCTTGCCTTTGTGAGGAGCTGTTCCTGGAAGGGATAGGCAGCCTTTGCAGCTGGGCAGCTGTGCTTCCCTGGGCCACGATAGAGGTCTCTGATAGAGAAGACCCACCCCCTCGGCTGCCCACCGAGGTAGGGATTTTACAAATGTCCATTTGAAGGGACCTGTACCCTTGCCCTGGGAGATGAAGATAAAGGTGTATGATTGCCTTTTTATCAAGATGCATAGTGTTATTTTGGTAGGTGCTTATTTGTGGTATCTCCATCAGAATGTACTTCCTAGTGCAGGCAACAAATGTTTAAGCAGTTTAGCCTAGTTACCAGGTAGTGTGGGTAGTAAATAGGGGGGCAAATGGGGTTGCGTGCAGCTGTGTTGGTGAGGGAGGAGGATGGTGGCTGTGCAGCAGCAGCGCAGTCTCTCCCTGCTACGTGAGACTGAGTACATGGTGTACAGGATAACGGCTATGGGCGAGGGGATACAGGCAGGAAACCTGTGCTGGTAACTTAATTTAGAATTGCAGTCCTGAAGCCCTGTAGAGTACTTCATTTTTCTCATTTGTTCTTGGAAAGAGGATAAATTCTTTACCTAAATCTGTATAAAGAACATTGATTTACTGATTCTTTTCCCAGTGTGTGCATAATAAATGACTTCCCTTTTCAAAGTTTTGTTTTACTATTGCTGAAGGAGTAAGCAGGTGGCTGTTTACAGGAGCTTTCGATATGCCCACATCCATAGCAAAACACAGGAGTGTAAAACAGCAGTGGGTCAGAAACCTGTTGGAAAAGACAGCAGTGACAAAGGTTGCCCACATTAACTGCCAAAAAAATGCTCTTTTTTTTTTTTTTCTTTAGGCTGAGTGCCTGCCTGCTTCACTGTGTTTTTTGCATGAGGGTGAAGAGAGGACTTTCCTCTTTTTGTGGTAGTGTTGGTTCTTATTTAGGTTGGATATTGTGTCCTATTGCTAATATAGTTCCAAAATGAGCAAGTTGGAGGGCATGTACATTATAATTAGTAGTTATCTGAGACAGCTCTCAGAGCAAAGACTTCTTTTAAATTATTTTGGATCTGGACATACTGTATCTACTTGAATGATGAAATGTTAGTAAGCAAAAAAGCCAAAGTTCTTTGTAGGAAGGCAATTGCTGCATAGCAACTGCACAGAGAGGATGCAATGAAGCTTGCATGTGTTCTCTTTTGTTGCTATTTTTGTCCTCATTTTCTCCATGTTCTGAAATGTACAGAAATTATTAAAGTTGTTGGAACTAGTTATTGCATTCATTGCTACTTATCCTCTAAAAAAAAACAGAGAAGCAAACAATGCAGTTTGGTTTTTGTATTTTGGGAAGAAATAATAAAGGGAATTTAATATGCCATTTATGAAGGGATGCTGCAACTGAGTTTTCAAATGCATATGGTCTTTAATGTATGTGAAGTGTATGGGAAGAGAGCAAGGTTAAAGAAATATAAAGACTCTCTGTGATAGTAGATGTTCTTTCCAGTCTTACTCAATTTTTGTATCCATCTAAACAAATTTCTACAAAATCAAAACATACTGTAGTTGTTAAAACGTAATTCAAATTTGAAGTTAATGGGATCACCATAAACAACAGCTGGGGAATAGTTACTTGGAAGGATAAATGATCTTGTAGTGTATCTTTAAATGAAGCAGTGGGCTGACTGGTTTAGCAAAAGGAAGTTTGGGGAGTAATGGGTTTGTAAAGTGATTCTTAATTGCTAATAAACTTGAGAGTAAGGTTTGCCATGTTGAATAGGTCTGTGGAAAGCCTGTTAAGCCCATACGAAATATGGGAGACTGGTCTGAACTGTCCTTATGGATGTGCCCAGTGCCAAGTCCCTGTTAGAGGTATCTGGCCAGCCCCACAGCTGACGGCTAACTTGGGACTGTGGGGTCCCACTGCAGTAGGATTGCTGTTATTCTGTGCTTTGTCACCTTTCTGCAGTAGGGCAGAAACTTGTAGGGCATTAGGATTAAGAGCAAGAACGCAAGCAGGAAGAAGGCCCATTCACTGGGAGGTGGCATCAGTGGGAGACAACCGTATGACTGAAGCCTTTCTCCATTAATGTAAATGAGTCCCAACAGGTAACCCTAAATGTATCCAGATGCAGGTGGATCAGTTACTTGTTAAAAGCATCCCATTTTCTGTCACCTTGCTCTATCATGTTCAGTGTCTATACGATAAAGGTGGAAAAAGCGGTGTTCTTTGTATTGTATGTATGATATTGTACCTCTGTGTTTTCAGAAAGGTGTAGTAGAGGAAGCCACATAAGTACGTGACTCCTGTGTGACTCCTCAGTACCTAAACAGGAAAACAGGGGATGTACATTTGGAAAGGGAAGGCAGAAGCTTTTCCTCTAGTCCAATAAAGGAGGAAATTGTCCAGAGGGGCTTTTTTTGGGGGTAGCTACTCTTCTCTGCAGTAATGGCAACAGGAAAAATGTTCCTCCAAGTGTGGAACAGTTCTGGAATAGCTCAAAGAGGCTAATCAGCTCGTGCAAACTAGCTAAGTATCTCAACCAGATTAAAGTTATTCCTATGATTAAATATAACCCTAATAATTTTTTTGCCTATGTTTCTATCATCCTCCTTGATTATTACAAATTTCATTCGCAACAAGTATTATTTATAAACAATGTCCTTTTATGTTTGTACCTTGCCAAATGATAACGTGAGAGCTGAGTAACCAGAACGTGTGAGCCATTCTCTAGCAGCAGGTATGAAGATCCTTCACGCTCTCCACTGCCTTGCCATAGCAAAGCACTACTTTCCAGGTAAATTTAAACACAGTGTGCCAAGGAGTAGACAAAGTTCTCCTTCACTGATCCATAACAGTTTATGTGGGTGCTGGGAACACAGGGCTATACACGGAAATCCAGTGACCATCTTTAACCAAAAATGTCTTGTGGCATGCAGTAAGGCAGTGGGAAATCTGTGTTTATAATAAAACATTTGTTTGTCTCTTCCTCTTGTTTCAAGTTTTTGGGAAGTCTCCCTTTCATGTCAGTAAGGGGCAGAAATGTAATCAAGAGCTGGAGTTAGCAAATACATGATCTTCAGGCTTATAACAGGCTTCTGGGTGGGCTGAGCTTTAAGAGTACATTCCAGGCTTGCTGAATGGGGACCTGGATGAGATAACTGAAAAAGCAGGCTAAGAATCAGGTCTTCTGTGAAGCGCTCTGATCTGAGTTGTTTCTGACAGTGAAGTACATCTTCTGAATTCTGTAATGCATTGTGTTCGTTGGGCATTGGGAAGAGCCTTAGTAGTAAGGCTGACTGTTTGGGCTGACTGATGGAAGAGTGGCATGGTCCCCTGCAAGATCTAGGAACTTTAATCCCATGATTTAGGAAGTGCAGGAGATTCTTCAGGCAGTGTCACTGTGGAGGAATGTGGGTGTTGTACACACCAAAGGCTTGCCTAGTGTTAATAACTCCCTCCACAGCCTCTAGGGCACTATTTTGGCAAGGTACAGAAAAGTCAGGGCCAGATACTTCACTGCACTTACAGCTCCCTTTGAGCAGCAGGCTTTAATCTGTAGATTCTGGTGATCAGCATGTTTGCTATCTTTTAGGTAAATTATTCATCACGTATGAACTGTTGGATACTTAGATATCTGTGTAAAAACTGTTTCTAAATTTCCACCTATATGAAGTGGGCCATTGTATGTTCAAATTGTATCACCCCTCCAAAGATATTTCATGACGGCTCATAAGTAGATTATGTAGAGAGCTATTTGTAGGTTGTTGATTAATGAGGTTTCTAGAGCCAGGGTTATTGAAAGAACCTAGTTTTGATTAAGCACTGGTACAATTGGTGTGTTATCAGAGTACACTGAAATGCAGTGGTGAAAGTGACCTGAAAGGATAATCAATTTCAGAACAAGCATTTGTTTTATATATTTCTTTTTAAAGATCTCTGACAACGCTGTAGTATTTCAACATTTCATCACTATATATAAAAAGCTTTTCTTAAATCACCAATCTAAATTTTCTTTGTTGTGATTAACATAATTCTTTTTTCCTCTGTTTTCACTGGGAACCTGTCTCATTTTTTTCTATACTATGCTTTGGTCTATCAGTTTGCTAGAACACTTCTTTTGGTCTCCTCTGTTATAGATTGCAAACACCCCATATGAAAAACCCCCCCTCCCCCTCAAAGGACATGCTTTCTAAACCCTGTTCTTATTGCTATCATCAAGGACTGGCTTCAGTCTTTGAAGATGATGTCTGAAGTCGGACATAGTACTGAAGCTAATGCATCATAACTGCCAACTGGGTTGGAATAGTCACCTCCATTTCTTACAAGTGACATATCTCCAAGCTTGGGACTTTTCTTTTTTTGTGTGACACAGTTGTGCTGTTGACTTAACTAAACCCTGTTCTTATTGCTATCATCAAGGACTGGCTTCAGTCTTTGAAGATGATGTCTGAAGTCGGACATAGTACTGAAGCTAATGCATCATAACTGCCAACTGGGTTGGAATAGTCACCTCCATTTCTTACAAGTGACATATCTCCAAGCTTGGGACTTTTCTTTTTTTGTGTGACACAGTTGTGCTGTTGACTTAAGCTTTTAGCTTGAGGTTCACCATAACTTGTTTCACATTTTTTTCAGAAGGAAATGTATCACCAGGTCCTTTTCCCTCTGCATTGCTACCTACCCTGTCCTTCCCTATCCTGCATCTGTGTGCTAGATCCCTTCTTTCTTCTTGAACCACTTGTTAGGCTGAATGTCAGCATCCTGACTTTACACCATTTAACCAGTCAGCTGAGATCATCCTGAATTTTATTCCTCACTTCTGCATTTGAAATTGCACTCAGCTTGGTGCACCCATAAATTCTTAGTCTCCATTTGGTCACTCAAAATGGGTAATACTGGTCACTGGATAGATTCCAGGGGATCCATTTTGAAATTTCTTTCCAGTTTGTCAGTGCATTGTGAATAATTACCTTGGGAAGGATAGGGATTTTTTTTTTTTAAACCAGTTACACAGTTAACATGACAATTGTCAGCTGACTCTTATTTCGTGTTGTCTTGCTTGTGAACATGACACGTTGGGCAGAGTTAAAAGTTTGAAGGAAATTAGTTCATATCTTCCACTTCCCCTTTACCTACTGAAACAAGTTCCCTTTTGGACTCGAATCATCCCTCGTTTCTGTGAACTCTTGTCATCCTCTGAGAAGCCCGGTAGATGGCACTCTGGATCTGTAACTCAGTATTTTAAAGTAAAAGTGGTCATAATTGCCTCCTCTGCTGATTGTTTTAAGTACTTGTTTCTGAAAGTTTGGCATCTAAGCTTAAGATTAAAATTACTGTAATAGTCAACGTCTTGTTGAAGTGGGTTTGGGTTCACTTTATCATGAAAAAAAGAAAATTTAATAATCCTTCAGCATGTATTTGGTGTTGACTATGCAATACACTTGTGTATCCGTGCCTGGTGCATGAAGAAGCAAAATAGGAAGAGCAGAGGACCGGGGATCATTCTATGTGTTCTTCCGGTCAGAATATGGCCCAATTGTAATTTAGATGAAGGGATGGAGGTTATTCTCGGATCAGGCCAACTGTTATCACCATGATCCATAGGTCATAGAAAAGGTATAGCCTGTTTTAAAGACTTCAAGTAACATTAGTTCTGCTGATCACATTAGCTCTGGAATTCTGTTTCTGGTTGTGTTTAAGTTGTCTGAAACCATACCTACTGCTTCATTTTGATAGCATCATGTGACCGCAGTTGGGATCTACTGGCTATGCTCTTTCCGAGTGCTCTATAGGCTCCTGCAACGGTTTAGGGAGTGCTTGCTCTGGGGGCCCAAGGCATGGCTGTGTGGCTGTGTCAATGTGCTGTGGGCCTGCACTTAAGATGCTGGGACAGAGCAGCTCTCTGCTTGTAGCGAGAAGTCAGCTGCCAGGGGGGATCTCCAGGCTGCTAGTCCAAACATTTACCACTGAGACAAGATGGAGCAGACTGCTGCCTCCTGCCTTTCTGAATACTGTCTTACTGATAATGGATTGTGTCAAGGCAAAGTCAGTGGTGTTTAACCTAACCTGTCTTGGCTTTGCCTTTAAAGGTTCTAATGCTTATGATGGCAGTTAGCTCCATTCATCCAGGATTTTGGAGCTCCCTCTCAATTCTTCCTGACCTGTGAGCACTCCTGAGTCTTCCAGGACAAAGTAAAACAAGTTAGCTGAGCCACCTGGCAGTGGTTTGAACCGACTTGTTTGACTTCGCCCTAGAACTGACTAGAAGTGCTTACGCAGCCAGTTACTGGGTCTCAGCTGGAAGGTGTAAACTAACAGCTGAGAAACAGAAAGGAATAGCTTTCTAAATGGCCTGTGAACTGTACGCCCTGGGTGAGCGACTTTACATTAGCCTGTTGGCTTTCCCTGAAAGAGACAATGTGTGCTCCTATGGCCGGTTCCAGTGGAAGGATACTGTAAGAAGCTGTCATGTCTCAGCTGCTAGCTAGTGTATTTTCATGCAAAGGTGTGTTCCTTGCCTGTGCAGCACAGATGGGATTGCTGTGCCTGAAGGTGTCCAACGGAGCCACACAATGTGCTTCACAGGGATGCTGTGAGTAGCTTGGGGTGGACACTCCATTGTAGAACCTTATTTTGTTGTGTACTTCAGAGAACGGGGAAGCCAGTTTGGCACACCAGGTTGTCTAACAGTCTTTGAAATACCAAAAAGCTTCTTTTCTGTTTCCTGTGAGCAAGCTGGCATATCTATGTTATCATGGCATAGTAAGAAAACGATAACATTTCTTATCTGTACAATATTACTGTTTTTGAGTAGAATAACAAAGTTGGAACATGCATCATGCTTGTCACTTAATGTATTGGTTAATATTTACACAGAGAACCACAAATGAAATAGATTATCCTGTTATCCAGGAGCTCATCTATATGCAAGATGAAGAGCTGTCTTACAGACAGAAATGTATGTTTGGTTTAAGTGCAGTGTGCTTAGAGTTCATACCCATCCCCTCCAGTATTTACCTATTAAAAGAGTTCACAGAAACTACACTGTAAACCCTCTGGAATAATCTTTATTAAATAATTTTCTCTGGTAAAAAGGGAAAACAGAGCTGCAAGGAGGTTAAAATCTGGGCTTGGCTTCCCCACTAATGACAAACACAGGCCCCAAAATTTGCTGAGACAGAGACGACAGGCTCTTGCAAGTACATCGGGTCATCCACCCACCCCTCCTTTCTGGTTGCTGCAGGGTACAGGTGCACTCAGACAGAAAGGACTGGGTTGCTTTTGAGCTTTGCTCACACACAAGGCAGAGCAAGGGGGAGGTGTGGGTAGTGCTGTGTGCTTGTCCCACTCAAATGCACTCGACCAGCACCACCAAACCTTTCTTTCCTTGCAGTGCTTGAAGAATATGGACTGTTAAGAGTACTGCAGCACTGTTGGTTTTCTTTTGGTACTGGGTGGTCATTTATAACCTGCCAGCCTTGGAAGGTTCCCAATCAAAACAATTTGCATTTAAAGAAAAGCTGCATGGGAGTAGTGATGCTGCAGGTAGGTTGGATTGTCAGTGAACCCATTCACTCACATCTACTGTGTGCCCCAGCCCAGGAAGCAGCGAATGATGCTCAGACACTGGTGCTTAATGTGATTTTGGACAAATTTCTTAACTCACTGGACTTGATTGCCTATGTCTAAACCAGATGTTTCTTTCCTGTTGCAATCTGCCTGGAGACTTGTAGTTTTATGTATTATATTATCCTTTGGTATTACCACTGGTGGGCTTTTTCAAGTGGAGGAAGGACAGGATGCCTTTTCTTTATGTTAGGCTTTGACAGTATCATCACAGGGGTAGGGGATTTGCTGTGCAGTGCATCATCCCAAACATTTTTGATGATAACATCAGTGTTTTCTCCTACTTGCCCTTTTCCCTAGAAAGAGGTTAGGCTCTTGGGTGTTGCCTGACAAAATTCAGGAGGTGGGTGGGTGGGGTGGGATTTTCTGGCTGCACCCCTCTGTAGGGTTACTGAGAGTGCAGAGAGCCCTCAATCCAAACAGGGAGCAGCCTGCGCAAATACAAGTAGAAGCAGAAGATTCTCCAAGGCAGCATGTTTCTTCTTTCTGGAGCAACTTGCCAACAGAGAAGGAGATTATGTTGGAAAGCAGCTGGGCTGTTCTCTGTGTGTGTGCATTTGGCCAATCATCCTTCATGTGAATACATCAATGTCTTGGAAAGATACAGTTTAAGCCAGGTGTTGGTATTCACTTGCTGCCTGCACATCACAGTTGGGAAATACAAGGGGAATTTGTAAGCTAGTGAAAGGTTGTGTCTCTAACAGAGAGGAGGACCATAATCTAGAGCTCATTCTCTACTTGTAATCTCACTGATCTCTCTTCCAGTAGTATTCTGTATGTTCACACAACAAATGTTGCTGCATCATGCCTTCATGTCCCTCAGCTCACCTGAACTTCAGTGGATTCTTTCTGCCTCCCTTCAGTACTCTACCCAATGGCCTTTCTTGACCCGCTGTATATGTGCTTAGATGCCTTCTGACCATCTTCATCTTCCTTTCAAACTTGGAAGATGTGGACAGACAGACATATCTATAGCATGACTGTGGACTCGCATTTTCTGGGGAAATCTTACTCAAAAGAGCAAAGTGTCCAACTGCAACCAGTTCTAAAGCGCTGAGGTGCAGAAGTCCAGCACTACATGGCGCGTAGCGTCGAAAGCAATGATAATCTAGACCTTGTATCACCTGTGGAACTATAGGACAGCAGACTGTTCAGCAAGTGCTTTTAATGAAATATCCTTAAGTGCTTTGTTGAACTGGAACCACAGTCAGCCTGTGGCACATGGAATATTTTCAGCTGGAAAGTCTCAAATTGTTGAGTCAAGTCCTGTAGTGTTTCAAGAATAGCTCAGGGAGCTGCTGACAGCTCAGACAAATTGGTGTTTTTCTACCTGAGTTGTTGGCCATTCAAGCTGAGCTCAAAGCAAATCTTTGGGGAAGCCAGTGACAAATCAAAGAATCTTGTTTAACTTGGCTATGGCTGAATGCTGCACTTCCTTGTAAGGCTTGGTATACTCCTCTGATTCACAAACAACATCTGCTTCTCTTCTCTGGCAACTCCTAAGATGACCTCTTGAAGGAAAGGGAGCAAGCATAATTTTCTGAAATGCTGGTGATTCGCAATGGAGCAATTGCAGGTGTGTACAGAAGGCCAAAGCCAAGTGTACTGGATGAACACCTGCATGCTGCCATGGCTGAATAAGTTTGCTTTACCTATTTTTTTTTTTGCTTACCCAGCACTGATCACTAATGGCACCGTGCGCTGTTTGGATTTCAGGGTGCTCAACCTCCTAAACTCTAAAAGGCATGGTTAAATACTCTGCAAGGACTAAGAACCAACATGTATCTAGGTGTTCTTTCTGGTACCTGATGTTAAGTGCTACCAATACTTAATAGCATCCAAAGGTTAGCGCTTTCATTTCTGCTGGTCTCTAGTCACAGTATTTTCTATCTTCATTTACACATCTCCTGTCTGTTTCTCCCAGTGTACCCACCATGCCTCATGCACATATTCCCTTGTGTAGACAAAGCGTATGTGGACCTGGGTAGTAGTTTTGTTTGACTAGGGGCTTCCTGTAAATGGCAACCAGAGGGCCTAGCCCACCCCTGTGGCACAAGCTTTAAAAGTCCCATTATTGCTCTGAGTCACACCTTTGTCTCCACACCCTGAGTCATATATTAAAATAAAACTGTGGGAAATAATAAAACCCAGTTATATGAATGTGTTTTTTATTATAAGAGTTCTTAAATTTTTTTTTATTACTGCTTTGAGGCCAACTCATCATCTTTTGTTATGTTCATAACAAAAGGCTTTGCTCCAATCCCTGTTAACTGGAAGGGAAAGGAACACAGTGCACAGGGAGAAGAGCAGTTCCTTGCTGGCATCCATTCCCTTGTCCTCAGCATGCCTCACAGTCTTTACCACCGCTGCTCTACAAGAGCCCTCTGGGGTAGGTGGTGTTACAGGGCAGGTTGACCAGGCAAGTTTGCAGAAGACACCTCACAGAACGGGGGGTCAGAGGGAGTTCTCTTTAAGTCTCATACCTAGCACTCTAGCTCATGACCTCTGTTGTTCCAGGTACTCCTGATATGAGCTACTGTCCTTTGTCGAGCAAATATGAAACAGTTTTCAGCTTCGCCAATGTCATGCTGCTTTATCCCCAGCAGAGTGAGAAGTCTTTCTCAGTCACAAAGAGGTAGAAGATGAGATTGGAGGGGAAGGGGAAAAAAAAAAAGTAGGAGGTGGAAGGCTTGTTTATATTTGCTGGTTAGAAAAGTAAATTGTTCCCATTTAAAAAGGAATAATCTGCAAGACTCTGTTTTTGTTAAGTATTTAGGCTCTGTAGATTGGGGAATGGGTGGAGCCGTTTTCTTCCTAGGGCTTTGTAAACTGAAGTGTTTGTATCTTGACTGAAGCTTGGGAAATTAATTTTCATCTTCAGTTTTAGATCGTATTTGTTGACCACAGCAGTACCATGACTCCTTCCTCAAAAAACAGCACATCATCCATGCCATTTTCTCTCACCCTAAAAAGTAGCTGAATGTACAGAAACTGACTGAGTTCTGGACCAATGCTCCACTGGAGCCTGGCATCATACCAAAAAAAAAAAAATTCCTCTATGCACCTCTGGCTACAGTTTCCAAATAATTTTTTTTTTTCTTTCCTGTGTCTCTGGTTTCTCAGATAGTAGCACAAGCATTAGCCTGTGCTCTAGGAATAGTATGATATTCAAGATCTTGCAGGGCATGCTACTTTCTGCCATCCCTGTCACATGCTTATCTAGGTCATCTGAACTTCTTTTCGCTTTTAGAAGAGCAGGTGCTTCTGAGATTACAGCCTGAAGCTCTGTTGGAGCAGGCAAGTCAGAAGTTGGCTTCCTAGTTACTCTATGGGAAGAGGGTGCTAAAGTCTTCATTACAGATTTGCTGTAGCTTTTTTCTGAAGTTTCTCATAGAGACACTACTCAAAAAGATGTTGGGTTTTTTTATGATGTGGGCTTCTGATCATCTAAAATCCTGCTGCCACCAAACTTACAGTTCATAGGGCACCCAACAACTGTTTGATGTTGTGGACTTGCAATGGTGAATGACTTCCCAATAGACTTTTTATATATCTACTTCTGTCTGTTTCTGGACATGTATTAAATAATTCTCCATCATCTGAAATGCGTTAAATGTTCCCTGACTGACCATCCACAAATCATTTAAATAGCATTCTTCTGGTTTGTTGAATGTCTTTTGTGACATGTATTATTCTCTGCTTAATAAACCATACAGAATCTAAAATTGTGGCAAGTCCATTTGATCTCTGAGGATGGCATGTGTTTTAAAATGATTTTTACTTGTAGACTTATTAAATCATGAGACATTTTCTGCTTCACTGCTAGGAAATAAATAGAAGTTCCTGTCAGGTAATCAAAAACCCAACAGACCAAGAAACTGGCTCTTGAAAGACACAATAGATCAACAGAATAGCCCCGTGTGGACAGAATGCCTGGAAACGGAGCATCACCTGACAATAATGTGTACGATGGTTGAAACCTCTGGGCACAGCTGTGAAATTCCTGCAGGTATTTTATTCCCTGTTTCTCAGTAATTCAGGTGACTTTTGTAAGGCTAATGCCTGGAGAGCTCCCATGGAAACAAGAACTAATGATAGGCAGAAATAGAGCTGAGGAGAAGCATGTTACAAAGACTTCACAAAAGCTGCTAATCCCTGAGATCTAGCATATACTATTGAGGATATTGAATAATGGATTTGCTCACTGTACAAATATAAAGCTCGTTACAGGCACCTTTCACTAGCTGTGGCATTCTGAAACTGTTCATCCAGGCTCTAATGTCCACACTTTTTGGTATTGAGTTATTGTACTAGGATATATTATCAAAGTGAAATACTGGCTGCTTCACTCTTTCTGTTTCTGTGGTTTGTTAGAGCTTCTGCATTTCTGAAAAGAAGCGTATTTTTAAGGGAAGAAAACGATAGCTTTGAACTGGGTGTTTCCCCACGGGGTAGCTGTTCATAGTCCTTTTGGTTTTATGAGTAATCAGTCTGATCCTGGGCACTCAGTGTCTAACATTTTGCATACAGTGAGTGGGTGAATGACTTACATCCATGGCAGTGGTGCCTGCGGGTAGGTGGAACTGGGAAATTCAGTTCTTGTAAATCTATAAAAATAGCTAAGAGGTGTAATGTACTGTAAAGCTGCCACATTAACACGCACTGTGCTGTCTTTTCATTGTTTTGATATGCAGCAACAGTTTTATGGCTGTCTCAGAAGGTGTTATAAAGCTTTGTTTCAACATGGATAATGTTCCAAATCCAAATTTTACTTCATTTTTATGTGGTTTCAGAAAACTAAAATTAACTAGAGTGCATTTGCATTTACTCTGCTTGTCACAATTACAAGCCAGGTGCAGAAATAATGAGAGTTGGTTTCATTTAATAGTAAAGATTCAGCAGTGTTTGTCCTATACAACTATTTATTTTTTTTCCTTGTAATTGAGAACCAGAGCTTGAGATGCACGATCACTAGCTTCAGTTGCTTGGCCTTTCATTGCCTCTCTTTCCTCATGTCTCCACGGGGTCTCTCAGGAGAGCTAGTATAAGTCAACTGAGAAGCACACATGCAAAAGTATAGCAATCCCCAAAGCAAATGGGAGCAAGGTGGCCAGGTGTGTGTTGTAAGGTGACAAACACCAGAGCTGCTTTACTCCTGACACAGCACCCCAAGAGGTGTTTGAGAGTCAGTGACATCTGTGCTTTGACTCTCCCGGTTTAGTTTGCCTTTGTTCCCATGCAAACAAGCTCTCGGACTGCTCCTTCCACGCTCAGGCTGTCTTTTCCTTCCTCCTCCTCCATCCCTTCCAGTGGAAGGGACTCTCTTATTGCCTTTGTGACTTACATTCATTATTCTCTCATTCATGCTTTCCATCCTTTTCCTGAGGAGGAGAGGAGGAGGAGGTGGAAAAACCCTGAGGGGACTGAACCCAGGTTCAGTGTGAAGAGATGCACAGCTTTTCCCCTCCTAATGGCCACAGTACAACAACTGTCGGGGCCTTTCTTGTGTTACTCTGCTATCCTCTTGTGGAGCAACAAGCATTTTTTTGCAACAGTTCCCAGGGAAGAGGTATCTCGATATCTCAGAACCCAGCAGAGAAACCCTCTGGTGTGACAGGCTCTTACCTGGACCTGTTGCCCATATGCATGATGCCTAGACTAGAGGGAAGAGCAGCCCAAAAAGGGGGCCAAGAGCAGAACAGCACACACACCCTAATAACAACTTATGCTACTGTGTTTGTTGCCTGAAAGGTGAAACGGCTTTGAGTGATAAACTTGCTCCAGGGTGTTCCCCTGAGAAAGCGTCCTGACCACTCCTCCAGTGTATTTTTTGGTTGCATGTGTGTTCTGCTGTGGTCAGAAGAATGATGTTCTCTTCTGTGACCCAGAGAGCCTGACTAGATCAGCATCCAGTGCCTACCTGGCAGCTTTCTTGGTTTTAGGCTAGTTTCATGTGAAGTTGCTCAGTTTAGGCTGACTTCTTGCCTATCTTCATGCTATCATCTGTCTGCCATCCTCAGCATATCACAAGTGGTATCACTTGAAGGAGTGGGATTTCCATGGTGGGGCCTCAGTGCTTCCCTGAATTTTCAGTTGCTTGGTTCATGTCACCAAAGAAAGGCTTCAGTTTGTTTTAGTCTGTATAGCTGAGAATCGATGACCAGATACAACTCATGCTCTTTATGAAGGAGTAGAAGTCCAGGGAGGACAGCTATAAGGAATGTTTCCAGATAGAGTTCTTGCTATGCGTTCTGGAAATACCAAGTACATATCTTTCCTTAGTGGTTTAGGCTTGTATCTGTCCAGCTGATACTGGCTGATCCTGTCCTGGGGCCCAGACCTGCAGAGCAAAGAACATTGAGGTTGTCACGGAGAACTCGGACTCCCTAACATAGAGGTTAAGAAAATACAGGTTCCAACATAGAGTTGGCTTAACTTCATGCATATGTTTGCTGTTTTCATGTACTCTGTTTATTGTCAAACATACTTCTGGTGCTTAAAATAATATTAAGTTTACCTTTCAGATAGGAAATGCCTTCTGAGTTACAGTTTTCGTATGACTGAGGTTGTATGCGAACCAAATAAAGTCAATGTTCAAAGCAAATCACATTCAGTGCTTTAGTTCCAAAGATGGCAAAGGTTTATGTGCATTTAGCCTGTACTTCACCTTGTTAGAAAAATAAAACTGAGGAGGTTTGGATCTACATGTAGCTGGCTGTTAAAGGGAATTGCTAGAATGGTAGTAATGGAGTCCAGGAACTTTACCTAATTTCTGTTCATTCTCTTTCTGGTTGCTGGAAATCTGCTCAGCTCTCTTTCTCAGCATTAAAGTAGGGATCATATTATGCCATTCTTTTCTTGTGGGGGAATATGACATCTGTGCCAAGGTGTTTCTGGAAAGATAGCTGAAAATGAGCAAACCAGCTTGGCAATTACTACCTGCAGGTGATGTAAGCTGATGTGATGTCAGTAATGGCTATTTTGTGGATCAGAACTGTAAGAGCTTGTTACATTAGAAAATACCAAACAAAATACTTCTGAGATTGACAGAGAAGACAATATAATGTCATACCTTTTAACTCTGCTTTATGTTGATACAGTGTATATATAGCTGATAATTTTGCTTTTGTGCTGTACCAGCAGACTGCAACTCTATCTGAGAAGTATCATCAAAACAGTGTTGATGTGGAGAAGAGAGATGAGTTCTGAATAGATTTTAAGTGATGGGCATTAGACATTAGTCTTAAATTCTTTTACATTATAGGTAGTCCTAATTAATAACTGTGTTTCAATTTTAGTGCTGGTAACAAATAGATCACCGTGATTATCTTGAGTAACAATGCACAAATAGGCATATTTTGCCAGAATTCTGGAACTGTGATGGCAGGAACCATAAAAGTATTTTTTTAGATGGAGTGAATTTGAGTCTATGTGCTGGATTCTGCTCCTTACGATGCTTCTGTGCATCTCCTTCTGGGATGGTGAGAGAAGGACTGGCCTTTTCCACTCTTCTGGCTGCCTGTGCCACAGTCTGGGGAGAAAATTAGCAGCAGAGGCAAAAGAGACATTGCACACATTCTTTTCCCTCTACTCAGAAGTGAGCTACTCGGTGCTTTGCTCTGTGAGACAGCGTGCATTCTTTTCCTGCACTCTTCCAAGGATGTCTTTAAAACAAACAAACAAAACCCAAACAAAAAACCAACCCTCCCCTCGCCAAAACCCCACATTTGCCTAAAGCAGGCCTATTTCTGCTTACTTTGTGTATGAAACAGTGGTTTCATTGTTGATAATGCAGCTGAATAAAGTCTACGTGCTTTCCATTAGGGTAGTAAAGTATTTATTCCTTGCTGGTAACCTGGAATCCTAGTGGGATTTCATCTGCTTTTGCACCACTCTTCCCCAGCATCAACCTCTCTCCTGTATTTCCCTTGGAGAGGGGATAATATGAGGAAAGCATATTCAAGGTTAGTATTTTCTATCTTTTTTTTCCTTCAAACATTGTTTTTAATCTGATTCTTATACAGGAGCACACAATAGTCAGAAAATCTGCTTTGTTTAAAAGTGCAGATAAAGTTTGCTTATAGGAGAGCCATTTTAACTCTTCTGGTACTGGCCCTGTTGCAAGATTTGCAGAGGAGAATATAGACCTTCAGTGTCTTAATTTTTCAAAGCTTTAGTGTTGTAAAAGTTGCAAAAATTTTCAGCTCACTCAGTTTGCTTGAATTTACTTTCACTTTGAGGATTTCTGAGTTATTGTGGATCACATGTACTAATGAAAGTTTTTGGTTTTGTTTTTTCCTTGTCAGCAGCACCTCTGAAGGAAAGTTCAGCATGTAGAAAGTTTTAAATGCTAGAAGAAATTCCAGTAAAGAATCGGTAGCTGAATGTAAACATGAATGGAAGAGTTATTGCCAAGAATTTTGAAGTACAAAAGAGAAAAATAGGTGTGATTAACTTGAGACTGTTTTGAGACCAGTGAATGCCAGTGAAGGATCTGATTTAGTAAATGGAGCTTAATGCTGTGAGATGCTGGCAAACTAAGCATTAAACTCAATAAGATGTATTTGGAGGATTGGGCTGCAAATGTGATTCTCTGGTTTCATCTTGAGCTGTGGGTGAGTAGGTGTATACTGTATGACAGCAAGGTTGCTGTAGTAATTATTCATTAGCTTTAAATAACAGGGTAATTATGAAGGTAAAATTCATATACCCCAACACACCCTTTTTTTGCTAGCTTTTCTATTTCTGAAGAATGCCTACAGCCCTCTAGTTTCTGTTGTAAAACAGGGCACTGCCCCTAGTCGTACATGGTTGTTTCTTTGCTTTTTGCACGCTCCTTGCAAGAACGTGAACTGGGGTGAAAAGGTAACATGAATCAGGGAGGCAGGCAGTAGAAGAGAATAAACTCTCAGTTTCTCCTATGACTCTTAAGGATAATGAAGGTCGCTCTGGTGCCCATAAACATGTGTATACTGCACATAGGACTGGTTTCTGCTTGAAAATTGTTGAACTGTCTGTTTTTTCAATTTCTGTTCACTTCTGTTCTGGGGCCAAAAGCAGCTAGCAGAACAGAGAAAAGAGGACAAGTGGCAATATTTTGGGAGGACAGAGTCCAGTCTGGTAATCTATATCCTAGATTTGTAACCATCAGGCACTTTTGGGTGGCGTGGCATGACCGGTGAATTTGTGTTCAATGAGCAGAATAGGCAGAGTTTGAATGCTTCTGGATAAAAGCTGACACACCAGAGGGACGGGATGCCA
>NW_009627911.1:0-10405 GCF_000690535.1 Cariama cristata
TCCACAAACCCAGGCTACCGGCCCCCGTCCAACACATTCCACCTGGGGAAGCTAAGAAGCACATGGGAAGCACCGTGGGCTGCTGGTAAGAAACTGTCACTGTCCCCGAGCCTGGGACTGTGAAAGCTAAGCCCTACACCTTGGTTTGGATGAGATGCACAACACCCCAGGCCCCAGGGACAGGAAAAGGTGCCAGACCCAGGCTCCGCCTGGGAGAACGGAGAGGTGACACTGCAAGACCACCAGATTCCTGCAACCGCCACCCTGAAACGACAGATGCCCAGCTTGAGCTGCCATTAAACACCGGCTAGCTGGGGAACGAGCAATGCTGACAAAGCAAAATCCTCCCCCGAGAACAGCCACGTCTCGCTGTGAATGGCCAGTGCTTTCAACAGCCTGGGCAGAGGGCTCTATAAAAATAAAACGTGCAGCAAGCCTTGAGCTGCGAACCTCTTCTGAGCTTCAAATGCCTGAGTGACAGGGGTTGCTGCTGTCACTCAGAACTTGAGAGGGACATGTACCTGCTCTCGAGTCTAGGACTCCTTCTTTGGAGTAAAGAAAGGTGAGGAGCAATCACCTTTCCAAATCCCGTTGGGATCCCTTCCTCTCAGAGACGTATAGAGATCACTCACTATAGCCAGAAGTCAGAAGAGCCTCAGAAAAGGGACGTAAAAGATCAGCACACAGAAGGGCAACAAAGTCAGGCGGGGTACCCGCAGGTAAAGATTTCCACGCTCTTTTCTTTGCTCTTGAACAGATCATGCCCAATGGATCCGGCAAGAGCCCCCAGCCATCTCTGTGCTCATGCTAGAAGGTCTGGGGACAGCTCTGAAGACAGAGTCTAACATTCTCTGCCACAGGACTACTCTAAGATGCAGTTTCTCTAAACTGAAATGATCTTTCAGAAACACAGACCTGTTTAAATTAAATTAAATTCTTGGTGACTAAGCACTACCCAGAGTCACCTAGGGCTAGCCCTTTAGAAATGGGCTCTTAGAATTTGCCTACCTTCAACCTCCAACCATGGGAATTTCCTACTTTCAGTAGTAGGGAGAAGCTGATGTGGTGTCAAAGCGCCCCAGGATCTCAAGGTTTTAACTGATCCCTGAGCCTCTGTGGTCTCCTCCTGACTCTCCCGGCACGCTCCGGAGCAAAGCTCAGTGCGACGCCTGGGTGTGACACCAGACGAGTTCTCTCCTTCACAGCAAGACCCCGCAGAGCGGAGACCGGACCTTGCAGCAAGCAGGCCTCTTGACCCTCCGGACTGAGCCAGATGCTCCAGTATCTCTACTATCTGCTACAGCATCTTCTAAGGAGTCAGCCAGGCTCACCGGGAAACACCCAGGCACCAAGAAGCCATCATTTCTGCTGGAACCTTATTCCACTGATCAATCCATTTCCTTTTCAGAAACAACTATCCCATTACCTGTGTAAAGGCTGCCTGCCTACAAGTTCTAACCATTAGTTACTATTCTGCTTTTCTCTGCCCGATTAAGGAGCCTTTCAGAACCTGGTTCCTCCACCTGGAATTATATATAGTGTGCAATCTCATTTACAGTAAGTTTAACAGACTTAACTTCCCCTCCAAACTCATTTTGAATCCTCTGCATCTTTTCTAAAAAAAAGGCCCAGACACCAGAACTGGACCCTTGTTCCAATATTTGCCTCATCAAAACCACGCACAGAGGTCAAACTCGCTTCCTGTTCTCTGTAATTCTCCACTTGCACTGAGGAAGATTAATTGCACCGTCCCTGTTGCCAAACAGCAAACTTCTTTCTAAAATGAGTGTTCCATAGTATCAATATGAATTTCAAAGAAATCTATAGTCCCACAAGGACTTCGACAAACCCGTTACACCAAAGAGCCAAATGAGTTTGTTTTGCTAAGCCCTATTCCTTAGCAGCTGTGTTTCTGGCAAACAGCTTCTATCCCACCTAGGCTCCAAAACCAGAAGCCTGGCAGCAACGCAGGAGACCGAGTGCTTCCCAGGAATGACAAGGGGCTGCGGGCTTGGAAGAGGCGAAGCAGACAAACATCTGCCTGTTCTCTCCTTCAGCCACAGTTCGCTGCCTCAGCCCCACCACCTTGGGCCAGAGGAGAGGAACGGGAGGACAGGAGGCAAAGCAAGGGCTGACCCTTGCTTAGGGCATATCCGGGTACTGCTGGGGACGGGGTTTTGGGGCTCCGACAGGGTGAGGGGTGGGTGGACTCTCACCTCCTGGCGTAGTCGTACAACGCTCGTTTCCGCTCCTGCAAGGACAGATGCCGCTCCACAGGGGATTTCGCAAATTGCTTTGTAGCTGGCTGGAAAAGAAAGCACAAGAGCCCTCAGGAGACAGTCAAACAAAGCCAGGAAACCTCGGTGGCTCTGCAAGGACCCGGCATGCCAACTCGGTCTCCAGTTTAAAAATGCTCCGTTCCCCTGACATCCTGGCGAGTCCTGAACACAGGCCACCATGCTCGGGCTGTGAGCCATCAGACCAGAGGAGACGACACAACCACCACAAGTACCTTGGAAGAAGGCACAGCTACGGAGCCCTGGATGCCAGAAGCAGCTGCAGCCTGGGAGGTAGACGGGGCGGGCAGGTCAGTACCAGCCTCCTTACTTTCAGGGAGGAAGGGCACTCTTCCCTCCAGCAAGTTGGCAATGGTGGTATCCACACAGCTGGTTTGGGCTGCAGGGACAAAGAGGACCTGTTAGAGAGGGAGCTGCTACATCAGGACACTCACAACCTTGCTGCCATTGTGCTCGACAGCACAGCGGGGACAAGGTTTCTGCTTTCAGGTATGACAGAGGCTTGGCATGGAAGGTGACCCTGCTAATACCTCCGGCATCGCTTACCCAAGTCTATCCTGATGACCTCCAGAGGCACGTGAGGCAGCACCTCCTTGACCCGCTGAGCCATTGCCGTGATCTGCACATCCTCAGGGGCAACACCAGTCGGGCTGGGAGGCACCCTGGGTCTGGCTGCCAGGGGCTGGCTTGAGGCTGCCAAGAGAAAGAACAGCGGGCACAAGAGGGTGGCCTGAAGGCGCATGGCCTTTGAGTTGCAACAGCTCCGCTTTCTCTAGTACGAACCGGTGTGATAAGAAAGCCGAGCTTCCTGCACATGACCATCACGTCTGTGCTCAGGAGTGGTGGTCCGCTCCCTGCCAGCTAGCTACAGCCCCCAGCCTAGAGCACAGCGGCAGCCCCTGCTCCCCAGGAGGATGTTGGACACACCTTCTCCTCTCCCTCCATGCGTGAGTAACCAAGAGCAGACGGAGGTCTCCCCAAAGGCAAAGCCTACCTCAAAGGCAGATCCGTGGTCAGGATGCTACCCAGGACACCTACCTGGGGAAAAGGGGAGAAGCGATGTGTGTCTCAGCCTCTTCATGTGTTCGGTTTTATCTGCTGCAGTGAGCCGTGTGGATACCACACCCAGCTCCATGGCCAAGAGCTGCAGAAATGTAGAGAAGAGTCACATGTACATCACACACAACACGTACGACCCAGGCATTCCCATCTTGCCGGGGAGTATATGAGATGTACAGGCCTGCGTGGAGCCACGGCGAGGGGAAGAGGACTGGGAACTGATTTCTCCAGGGCCTCAGTGATGCATTTCAGTGTTGCATGGAGCACATGAAGGACCAGGAGTAGGCAATATCATCCTGCCAAAACAGGCTGACAGGGAGATACGAGATCTTTGGTACCGGAGCTATGAAGTACCCAGCACATAACGGAAAGCTGGAGAAACAATTGCTTTATTTGGTTTGTGGTATTATGAAAAGGGAGTGAAAGGTTTGAGCTAGATGGGGAGAGCCTTGATAACCGGCAGAAAGGATAAACGGGGCGTAGCAAATAGGCCATGGAAAAACTGAGTAATTGTAAGGGGCACTAAACACGGGCCAGAGTCCCCATCACACAAATAAACCCATCCAGAAATGCCCTTTGCAACTCTGCTTGCACCCCACTCTCCTCTGTGACCATCCCAAATTGCAGCAGTCCTACACATCCCTCTCCCACATCATCCTCCTACCTCCTGAACTCGGAGCGCAAAATCCTCACTCAGTTCTTCAGCTCGTCTGGGGACAGACGGCATCCACCTGAATGGGGACAACAGCACTGGGCTGACTGCTTCAAGGGCTGCTGGAGGAGCCAGCCCCACCTGGGGTCAATAGTGCAACCGTGCTATCCCCACCTCAGCTCTCCCTGCTCGCCCCAAATCTCTCCCCACAAGATGAGCGTCAAACCTCAACACTAGCTTGCAAAATTAAGGGCAAGGCACGGCTCAGAAGACAAAACTTGCTCATTGAATCTTTATTAGCACTCAAGCGTAGCATGTGAAGTATCTCCTAATGAAGCTCCCAGAAAGGCCCCAAATGAGGAGCCATGGCCATTTACATGAAAGTAGAAAACAGATCAGCAAGACTCGAGCCAGATATGGCCAGGGAAAGCTCTACAGGACAAAACTTTTCTTTGCTGAAATACCCTGACCTGTAAATCTGACTCCAAGCCCTTTCCGCTGCCCCTGAACCCTTATTACACCAAAGCTACTCAGCCAGGCTGGGCTCACCTGGGCCCCAGACAGGTGTCTGAACCACCTCTGCAATTCACAAGGGATTGCAGGGAAGAGACAGATGCCAGAGGACTGAGGTGCTCGCAGGGAATCACCCATGGGACCTGAGCAACCCTGGGGTGAATTACAGCACAGCAGCTAGCTTCAAAAAAGTATCCAGCAAACTTGACTTAAAAGCCCTGAGAGACTCCTCTCCTTCACCAACTCAACGCAGGAACCAAGAGCCCTCTCCACCTCAGAAGCTGGTCCAGAAGCTGGACCTGGCATGGACCAAATAATGCTGAACAAAGCCATGCTGAGACACCACAGTGAGGGTGCACATTAGTGCATACCAAAAGATCTCTTACTACAACGGCAAAAACGTCAGGCTCTCTGCCCACCCTAAACCCTTCCCCAAATGAAAGAGAGAGAAAGAGATAGTACCTTACTTCATATACGGTGAAGGGAACAAAGAAGGTCCAGAGCAGCTCTGTCACCCAGGAGGAGTCAGCCACACTCTGGGGAAGAGAGCACAATGAGATCACGGCCCACAAAACACGAGCTAGTCAGGTCTCCGTCAGGGAAGCAGGCGGGCGGAACACAGCTAAGCCATGGCAGCGACTAACAGATACGTGGGCAGAGAGATGTGGAGGACCGGGAAAGAGGGAACGGCAAACCCAGTGCACAGTGAGGGCAAGCCCCAGGGCAGATTCACCTTCATTAGTCTTCATCAGGCAGAGCAAGAGAGTCAAAGTTTTCACTGCTCCAAGTCATCTCTTCCTCCCACTAGGACAGCAAGATTTTCCCTCGATTTCTTCACATTCTCTACCAGACGGGGCCTTTAGAAAGGACAGAAAACGCCTTCCGGCCTACTACAATGCTTCCTTAGAATTGTGAACACTCCTCCTCCCTTATTCTGATGGGAACAGCCCCTGTAATGTCTCAACTCCTGTAAGCTTTATCTCTTCATTTCCAAACAGGCTGCATTGGGAAGTCTTAAACAACTCTTCTCTTTGAAGATAAATCATTAAAGGTGAGCTTTGAGTAATAAATTACTTTCTTCCTTTTTCTAAAAATTAGTAAATAACCTTTTCCCTAAGAAGTACTGCAATGCCTGCCAGCAGAGAGCACTGGAACAGGCACTGCAAAGTGGTGGGCTCTCCATCCTTCTCAGTGAGACTCAGCCCCGAGGAGCCAGACCATACTCAGAAGCCAGTCTGACTGTGAGCAGAAAACTGAACTGAAGGTTGCCTCCAGAGATTGTCCCCAACCTACGCTTTTCAGTGATTCCACAGAATTTGCTACTGAATGGACATTGTTCCTAGGATTTCTGTAGTTGGTTGCTTTTATCCTGCAGCGATCAAACTTTCCACAAGCTGGTGAGAACATCGTCTGAAGATCTACAGCTCGCAAGGCAGCTGCCTCAGCTTCTTTCACTCCTGCCTTCATCCTCGACCAAAGCAGTGTGGCTCTGAGACAGGCCTCATGCCTGGTTTAGTCCATGGCCCAGAAAGAGGTGCTATAAACGAGAAAAGCCCAGAAACCACAGCCACCAAGGGTAACATAAAGAAGCCTCATCTCCTGGATGAACAGATCTAAGAAACCTAAAATCAAATGCCTTACAGTGATGTCAATAGCCAGACTTCAGTTACACTGCCTTGTGCCACAGAACAAAGCCCTCCTTCAAGGTTCCAGCCAACTGGACCTGGAGAAAATTATTTCTTAAACTCAAATTTGGTGGTTTGCTCAGCCTAGTGTCTGATGTGTTTCATATATATCACATAAATGTCCAAGAAAGCTTTCTGTGAAGCACTGATCGAACCATTCAAAGTATCTCATCTCCAGTCCTTGGAAATTTCTGATGGTTTAAAATTATGTAAGAAACCCATCAGGATTTACTTAGCCAACGTGCAGGAAGGGCAAAAAGTCCTGCTCGACCTCTGAAGGTAAAAATCTGAGCCAAGAAGCGACTATAACCAGTACCTTCAAACAGATCTGCAGTTATGTGCGTGCTGTTCTCCCTAATATTCATGAAGGAAAGGATGCACAGACAAATATGCAACTTGTCACATCTCACAGAATTTCTCGGAGGAGACAAAACCATGAAAAGATAAGATAGTCATTATAAACAGTCCAGAGTGAGACAGCTCTCCCACTTCTCTGGAGTAATCATTCAGAAATTTAAAGTATCTTCTCTGTTAGAAAACTGCATCTTAAGCCAAAACTGAACTTATGCAGTACCAACATTTCGTCTCAGCATCTGCAAAGACTGCTGCTGTGTGCTTTGTCAGAAAAAAGAAAAAAAAAAAAAGAAAGAGTTCTCCACTCTTAAGCCTCTCCTCCAACATGCAAGCAGCTATCCACAACAATCTCTGCGCCTCTTTTCTGATAAGCTGATTAAGCTGAGTGCCTTTAAGTGCGGCTCTCTGGATTTTGCATCCTGCTTATGGCCTCCTTGTACTCTCTCTACTACGGCCCCACTTTCTTGGGAGCGGGGTTACCAAAGCTTCCCATAATATTTTAGCAGTTTTCATCATTGCACGCATCCAGCTAACACTGTGTTCCTCACCCTGCCAGATATTCCTCGTTATGAACCCCCAGATCACATCAGTCTTACAAGTAACAGCCGTTCACTGGATCACAATCAATAATCTAGCTGCTTCCTTATTCACTAACCCGAACTTTACCAGCAGGGATCTCAATATTGTCATCTGCAGCATCAATAAAAGCACTCAATAGCACTGGGCAAAGAACGAATCCCTAATAGAACCCTACTTTAAAAATACCTGCATGCTGATGGTTTGGTATGGGCAGACATGTTGTGTGACCTGCTGGTAAGTGGCTTTAAATCTATCCGCTGTGTCCTACTACCTTAAAAAGATGGACAATAGAGAATCACCTAAACTGTCAGACAAATATAAAGTGAAGGTGTCTTTTAATGAAGTAGATCCGTAAATCATACCAAGAAATAAGAAATTCAAAGAAATCTCACTTTGTAAATAAGCTGAGAAGAATTTTATTGCAATCTATTTAGCAGCGCTAGTATTATCACCAAGAACTCTGCCACTTTTCTGAAGGTAATGTTGCATCACGTTACATATCTGCATTTGGGAGGCAGGAGTTCACGAACCTCCTCCAGAGAGCCTTGCCTAACCTTTGGCACACCAGCCACTGTCCAAGGTGACTGGAACTATTCTGTCAAGCACTTTAAAAGAAGGGAGCTCACAAAGAGGAGATGAGACACAGTGATGCTATGGTCATGGACACCAGACGGCACATTGTCAGACAGCTGAGCCACCGAAACGTTTATCAAAATAACTAAAAGAGCATTGACTTAGCGGAAGTTCCCTGGGAAAGGCACCTGAAAAACAGCGTTAGCACTGAGAAGCTAGTCCTTGGGGTGACAGGACACAAGGCCAGGCTGCACTACCCACAGGCTTCAAAGCAGAAGCAGAATTAACGGCGTCGCCAAGACCCTCGCACAGCGCACGCCTCCAGAACTCCTCCTTGTCCTACGTCCCTGACTCACCACAGTGATCAAAGGCCTCTGAACTTGTAGGGCAACTGGCTGTACCACATCCAAGATTGAGAACGGCCAAGAGCTGAAAAGGAAGAATTCAGCAGTGAATGACCCCAAAGCTAAAACAAAATAACAACAGCCCCGCCGCAGGAATACCCACTCCTAGTACCTGAAGCGGAGCAAGCCGGCCCGGCCGTTGGTGGCAGCCTCCTCTGGGAAGAGGAGCAGTGGGGGGTTTCCTCTGTGGGATGAATACACCTTCAGGGAATCCACCAGCTCTGCTCGGCTTCCTGTTACTCCCAGCTCCATGAATCCCCGTGACCAGCAGATGAAACCAGGGGCACCGTTCAATGCAGGCTGCAAGGGAAAACAAGAGTAAGGAAGAAATGCTGCCCTGTCCTCCCCTCAAGGCCTGCTTTCCCAGATGACAGTGCGAGACAACGTTCCTACTTATCAGAAAAAATGCCTCTGGGGGCTGAGGGAGCAATCTGCGGGCTACAAGCACTAGTAGCAGAGAACATGTTACTGCCAGGCTTCAGCGACTGCTCTGGCCACAATTCTCTAGGAATTTGATTCCTAACCTTCAGTTCAGACTGTACCCTGTCTACTGCAGAAACAAACTCCCCCCCCCTCACGCCCTGGGCGACAACCACATTTCCCCACATTCTCTCTCGTAGTTCCTCACACGCTTGGCAAAGGACACACTACTTCCAAGAGTTACTTTTCTCCAGATAAGGAGCAAATCTACTGCTGTTCAGGATCCAGGACCAACCAACTCACTCCCAGGCACATTCGGAGTCTGTTGATTCAGGAAGGAACTCCACACACAAGGAATTTCACAAACGTACAGGGAAAGTTACACAGCCACCAGTCCAGCAGATTAACCCCACCACACAGCTCCCCTCAGTACTCCTCTGCAGCACGGTCGGCTGTCCACACACACACAGAAGTGGCACTCAATGCTGCAGGAAAACCCCACAACCCAGCCTGCTTCTTACACCACCTATTTGAAAGGCCAGAAAAAGATACAGATGCTAGGATTTGCCCACTTTCTTTCAATAAAACTAATACCCACTGTAACGTTTCCTGTTCCTCCTCATCCTGTTTCATTTTTTCATGCAGAGCCTAAGAGCGTGACACTACACCACAGAAAAAAACTCAAGGCTTGTGCAATCCGCGGTTAATAAATAAGAACTGAAGAAGATGATGGCAACACCTAAATTCTGAAAAAGCTCTCCATGCACTTCTGGAGAGAGATGCTTGAGACCTGCCATGCTCGGCTCCAAATTACTCACCGTATTACATGAGGTCAGAAGGTTGATGACGTTGTGATCAAATTGTGTCACGTGGTTGGCGATATACACCCTCACATTGACATCACGAAGCCGGGGATCACTTTGCCGCACAAATAAGCCCAGCACTGAGCACATCACACGTACAATAAACCTGGGGGGGGGAGGTGGGGGAAGCGGTTTCCTCAAGTCCTGCAGTCTGAGCCATTGCTGGCTTACACATTAAACAAACAGAACAGAGACCCGGGAATTCATGTGACTTGACAAAGGACACCGGTACAAAATGGAAACGGTACGACAGATATCTGGGACAGGAATTGTTCAGGGGTTGCAGTTGGGGCTGAAGGCTGCCTGCAGAGCTGTAGCTGCAGCATGAAATACATGGCAGCAAGCCGCCACAGAATTTCTTAGCAGGACACCCAGCTGATCCAAGTGTTTCGGATCAGTTCTCGAGCGCTCAAGAGGCAATTGCCAGCTTTGGTCTTGGCAAAGAAGGCACTTTCGTGGGTCCTGAGGACAAAGAGTCCTGAAAGCACAGCCCCTCATAAACCTTTGCATGAGCCAAGCGTCCATGGCTAAGGACCCCAGATGGGCGAGGGCAGCCCTCCCGCCCCACACTGCCCCACAGCAGTGCCTGCATGCCACACTCCCACCCCGGGCAACGGCAGGAGTTCCATTCACTGAGGAGAGCCAGGCTCACACACCGTCGCAGCACGCTGTCAGGCAGGGCGCAGCTGACCAAAAAGACGTGTACACCAATGAAGAGGCGCAGGACGAGGAGGCAGAGCCCCACGGGTGCGTAGAGCAGCAGGACCAGAAGCAGGAACCCATCGGTTGGAAACCTGTAGGGCCAAAGAGCAGCACAGACAGCCTGAGCGTGGCTGGGACGCATTCGGGACAGCTGGAACCCCGGCCGCCCACCGGGACGCTCCCCACGGACCACCCTGCGTCCCGCGCTCTGCATAACCTCCCGGGCCTCCCCAACGAGACACCCAGCCCATCCCGGGCCTCCCGGCACACCCTGGACCCTCACCAGTCCCCCCACGGAACACCT
>NW_009627912.1:0-4677 GCF_000690535.1 Cariama cristata
TGCATGGGGTTGTTGTGCCCCCATCTTGCTTACTGCCACAAGTAAACTGGCTCATTAAGGGTACCAAAGCTTTTGTTTCTGAGTTTCAGTACTTTCCTAAGAAGAAAACCAAACAGAGGCAGGAAAAGCAGTTTTATCTTGTGCACTCTGTTGAAGGATCTCCGTATCCTGGTAGCTAAGCCCAGGATCACTCTGCCTTTTGTTAATATTAGTTCCCCTGCTAAAACGAAAACTCAGAACTTTTGTGTACATTATGCACAAAGTTATATGATGTATATGCACATTTACAGCAACAGGAGCAAGCAGTAGGTAGAAAAACAAAGTCTGAACACTAAACATAGAAAATTTAAAATACAAAACTCAGCATATGTTTTTTACAATGAGGTGGTCACTGGAGAAACAGACCAAGGGAAATGGGAATTTTTTAATCTTTTTATATCTTAAAATGAAGACTGGATATCTTCAGTTCATTATGATGTGGCAGCCAAAAAAACCCAAGGAAATGTGTTAGAGAACAAAACAGACAGAATCATTTTTCTGCTGCGTAAAACCACAGCGAGCCCGCACTTTGAGATGTGGAGACCAGACCTGCACAGAGTGCCCATGAAAGGCATAGTAAAGTTGAGCAGGTACAGAAAAAAGCATTTAACGTGATCCTGGGGACAAAGCAGCTGCCTTCGGAGGAGAGACTGGCAAGACCGTGAGGCCTCAACTTTGAGAAGGCTGAAGCAAGATAAGATCAAGGTTTACAAAATCACAAAGTAGCAAATAAAACACATGCAGAACCATCATTCACCAAATCCTGCAATACCAGGAGTAGGGGGCATTTGGTAAATCTGGGAAGAGTGTTTCAAAACTGAGGAAAGAGAAGTGCTGCTTTATCTAACAGGTATTTAACTCTGGAACTTGCTGCAGTGAGGCACCATGGAAGTGTACTAAACTTGTAGGTTCAAAACGAGAGGGTGATGAACAGCAGTCCTCGAACTGGAAATGGAAGGAAACAGCCAGGTATGAACTCCCTGACATCCCTAAGATGCTAGAGGACTACACGGGGACCAGGCTGCAGACAGTAGCCAGGCTCATGTGCCTTCCCTGAGCAGAATCTCCTCCTGCCCTGCCCGAGACAGGGACAAACCCTGGTCACTGGCTTCCGCACACAGCGGGATGAGGAAAATGTGATGTCCCGTGGTTTACAACATTTTGCATAAGGTTACCAAACAGTTCTGTTTGTCCTCAGCTCTATGGCTCTGTGATGTTGGATGGAGAGCTACAAAAATCTGCAGTGAACTAAAGTAGATACTAGGCAGGAAACACAGGAAAATAGCCAGAACTGACAAATAATTCACAACTAAAACAACAATTGAATTTCAAAGCCACTGCTGAATCTACTCATCAGTTCACACTTTTTGTGCCAAAAGCATTCCACACCACTGAACTCAGCCGGGCAAGGGCAGGGTTGCACTTTGTTTGCAGAAGACCTTGAATCTGGCTTGTAGGCAGGACCGCTTTGGGACGTGCCCAACTTGAGAGAGCTTGCTAGTGCGTCTCCTGCAACAACATGCAAAAGCTGTACCTGTGATAATTAATTTAACTTCCCTTAAACAAGAGATTGTGTTTTCTAATACCAACCACCAGAATTATTTAGTGTTTTCTTGATTTATCCTTGTACTGAATTACTCGCAGCAAATTTGAAGGCAAGTGTAATTAATCCAAGATGTACATATGTTTATATAGTGTCTGAGCTCTGGTTGGTGCTGACAGGTTTATGGGAAGTAAATTATTACTTGTTACAAAAGGATTTATTTTACTTTTTAAGGAGTCTGGAGGTTTAATCTGATTATTTTTCCCCAGTGCAAGACTACACAGACTATTTTGCTTCTTTGCTTGCAACTTTGCTGCTCCTGGTAGTAGGACAAGCCCTGAAGCTCCATTGTATTTTCACTAAGGGTGCATCAAATTCCCATAGCACTGGGTAGGATAGGCAGTGTGAAGAGATGAGACCTCAACACTTGGAAGCATAGACACAGGATAAATATGGGAATAGCTTTCCGAAACTAAGAAATTATTAGGAGAAAATATGATAGTGAAAAATACATATATTTTGATAGGAATACTGTGGGGACCAGCTTCCTCAGTTAGACAAGTCTTATCTCTGGGTGCTGAATATGCTCTGAAGCCAGAGGAAAGAAATTGCATTGGTCATGCCGCATGAATTAAAAATCTTATTACAAAGGAGATCAAATTGAGGCTGCAAGTGCATTTCCTAATTTATTTTCTACCCTTCTTTTAATGTGGATGCTTATTATAGTAATAATTTTAAAAGTTATGCAAATTCAGGGTGAAAGAAAGCGAAACAAAGCATATGATAGCTATACGTGTGCACAGCAGGCAATATTACAATTAACATGATCACAAACAAGTCTCTTGCATGTATGCACCATCAATTCTGATGCTCAGAAAATAAAAAGGTATATAAAGACATGGGATAAACTGTGGTGTAAAGCAGCTTGAAAACGTGCTTCATGTGACCTTGGATGCTTTTTATTTTGTCCGTTCACCTTCAGAGAGAGGCTAAACAGACCTCTGCTGTTTACTTTCCTCTGAAGCTGATTAGCTCCGTGTGGACATATAAATATCAGAAGGCTAACACAATGTAGCTCTTCAGAGACTTAACAATATTTACTGGTAACACATTTTTTCATATAAATAACCAGATTTATATCCACAGGCACAAATGAGAGAAAATTATCAACAAATGCTAAAAGCTAATACAAGAGCTGACTAATGCCAAAATCAGGCAATTGTCAGGTGGCTGGCTGTTGTGCAAGACAGTGGGAAAGAAAAATAATTGTATTCCCTTGGAATTAGACTTTCTCTTTCTTCCTCTGACCCTACTTGCCAATGCTTTTTACTAGTGTTTTGTTTTTTTCATTTTATAGCATTTTTTAAATTTCCTTTTCACTTCTTCACCACCAGTAATAACTTCAGCACCCAACTGTCAAAGGAAAGATCTCATCAGACATCTTAATTTTGTGTGAGACTAACCAAATAGGGTTTTCACGTTGACCAGAACCATTTCCCTGTACTAGTTCTATCAGTAGTTAAAGCATATACATTGAGCAGTGAAATGTGTTGTATTGTTTGAGACCATCAGAAAGGCAATATGGTAGAAAATGAAAAATCAGTACTAATTATCTTTTGAGAAAGGGATACAGCAGTTGTTGTGCCTGCTGTAGGAAAGAATAAAAATGAAGAGAAACGGCTTCATATGAAACCTCCAGATAAAACTGGTAAGATGTGGCAAATCTACCTCTTACGCTTGTTTTTAATTTGTTCATTTTGTATGGATGCAAGATATAATCTTACTCTGCATAAAAATATGGGAGCTGTATTACAGAGAACACCTTTTACCAGCGAGGCTGAGTGCTGCAACAAGTGCCATGAGACTTCCAACTGGCCTCCCTCACTGAGAATAAAGTCAGTAAGAGCACTGAACGAGGTGTCCTGGGATCAGCTGTTGTGCCCTCCGTGCAACGCGATAAACAGACTATCTTTGTATGGGAGTGTGGTGAGAACCATCTGGATAAGCGAGGAGATCCTTTGGCACGTAAGCAAACAAAATCATACCACATAGTCTCAGCCAGTTCTGGGCTTCTATGGGAAATTTTGTATTTTGAGTACAAGTTGATTTCTGCCCTTTATTGTTGAAATAAAAGAATTAAATAAAAATATTTACACTGGCAACATGCAGAGGCGTCACTAAGCCAACATCCCTATTCCTCTTGACTTACGTTTGCACAGGCCTATTTTCTTCTAGGAGTAGCTTTCCAGCAACGTCAAACCTTAAGGGCCGATGGCTCCAAGCCACGCAGCCCGTCACCTACTCCTGGGCATCTGCCAAGCCTCCCTTGTACACACAAATGGATAACAGGTTTTGTACAAAGAATACAGGGAAAAATCTGAATAAAGCACATTTCACAACATACGAACAGGTATCTCCAAAGCTCACACATATGAACAATTAATGAGATGTTTCACTTCTCTGAAATTCTTCATCTTTAACGCTCTCGAGCGTTCAGTATTAAGGAGATCAAGACTATCACCACCATTTCACAGATGACATTATGGCTTTATTCTGCTTTTACTAAAAGGTGTGAAGACCTGCACGATTCCTCTCTTGTGCTCACTAGTGTTAAGACTATTTCTTTAATGACTTAATTCTTTAATTAATGACTTTAATGACAAGAAACCAGAGCACTCAGAAGTCCTAAATCTAATTTCAACCAAGAATTAGATCAAGATTTAGATTAAATCCGATCAAGATCAAACAAAACCTCCTTCTCCCACTCCTGGGGGAGCTTCGAAACACCAGCACAGACACTGTGAGGAAAGAGAAGAAGAAATTAGCACACGGGGTCATCGATGTGAAAGAAAACAAGAAAAGAAAAAAAAAAAGCACATCCATTTCTGGACAGCCCCAGCGCTGGCTGACGAAGGCAAGGGTTTGCACAAGCGCCCACGGTTGACCTTTACCCTTCCCCACACCAACAGGCTCAGCTTTGGTCCAAAGGTTTGCAAACCCCACACAACCCCCTTCCGAACCTCCGTGACCGGTGTTTCACGGTTTCAGCCCGTTCTGCCCGGGCAGAGGCGCAGGCCCTGATCTCTTTCCCCACG
>NW_009627913.1:0-1136 GCF_000690535.1 Cariama cristata
CCCGCAAGCAGCCAGAGGCCCCTGGCCCTGCAAGGACGAGGGGAGGGCACGGCTGCAAATCCAGCGCAGCAGCAGCTGGTGCTTTATAACAACCTTTCGGGCTGGAGAGCGAGTCGTGGCTTTTATCCCCCAGATGGGTGCTGCACAGAGGCATCCAGCCCTGCAAAGATCTGCTGCAGGCAAAGACCCGACTGATGTAGCACGACGGCAGGCACTGCCAGGGCCCACAGCCCTTAGCCGCAGAGCCACATCATCACCCCACCCGAAAAAGCTCAGCTCCTTCACTAAACCAGAAGCAAGGTGAGGCGGCACAGGCGGCCGCGTGTAAATCCCCCATCGCCCCCGGAGCAGCAGGGTGGCTGAGGGGAGGCGTATTTCGAGGGCGAACCCCTCGGTCTCTCCGGAGGCTGTAGAAGCAGCAGCCTGCTCCAGCGTCTGCAGCCCCGGGGCTGTACCAGGGGACGAGCATCTTTCGGAGCCTGCACCCCATGAACCACGCCGGGGTTACCCCCACTCTGGTGTCTCCTACTGGGCCACCAAGCCTCAATGCAGGACACCAGTGCTGCTCACCCATGGGGGAGCAGGATTTAAAGAGGTGCTCAGAAATGACCATAGCAAAGGCGAGGCCGGGCTCGTGGCAAAGTTCACTGCAGGAAAGAGCCAGGAGAAGACACAGACCCAAATCTGGGAAGGCACCGGCGCTGCCGCAACGCGAGCGTGGCACGGCGAGGAGCCAACCTGTCACCGGTGCTTCCCAGGGACCCTCCTGCTGTGCAAACATCGAGGCTGCTACCGAAGGGACGTTTATTGGGGAACAGAATGAAGACAGATCCTCAACCAAAGAAGGGGTTCCTCCTGCACCCCAGAGAAGGCACAGAGCCCGAGCGTGCCAGCCCGGTGCCCGCCGTGCCCCCCGACCCACGCTGCAGAGCGACACCAGGCAGCCCCACGGGGAAGGGAGAAAACTGGAACGGGGCCACGCAGGCAAGGCACAGCTCCAAGGGGGCCAGGAGCTGCTGGCTGGACCAAGGTTTCCATCAACTCTCAGGGCTACGGCGCATCCCCAGAGGGCAGCTCAGACTGCTCTGAAGAGCCCGTGTGCCACGGCACCGCGTCGGCCCCGCGAGCCCGTGAAA
>NW_009627914.1:0-32518 GCF_000690535.1 Cariama cristata
GACGAACCAAACGTCCAGGGTCCTTCCAAACCAGGCTCCTGCAATGACCCTATTTCAACACACGTAGCCTGTTACCTTTCTAAAAAACGTTCTTGGGAGACAAAGGTTGTAAACCTTCGCTAAGGCTTGCAGTGAAAGGATAACAATGAGATCTGTACTGAAGGTCTACGATCTCTGTACGATGCACAACAGGCTTTTGTGCTGAGTGACCTACCATAACACGGTGCTGGTGGTGACACCAGGCTTTGCCAGGAATCGCAGCTACTTTGCCATGAAAGCTCCAGCTTGTGGGCAAAGGTCACTCGTGACACTCTGCTTTTGTAGCAGTCTGTTGACCTCTGGGCTGAATCTGACCCGTTATCTCGCTGAATATTTCCTAGCATGCTGGTGGGCGTTCAGACACAGTCTCTGAGCTTGCTGCTCTGTCCCCACAGCAAGAGGGACTGCCATCTCTTGTCAACAGAGAACAGGGCCAGGAGGGTGCACCACAACGGCATCCAAACTGCTGCTTTGGAGGTGCTCAGCTGGAGCACTCCGACTGTTCATACCACGTCCATCGCTGACAGTTAGGGTCGACCTTCACACCAACCACGAAGGCATGCCTGCTTCCCTTCCAGCCTGCCCATCTTTTTTCCCAGAGCCTTATCAACTCCTCAGGGGAGTTTCACAAACTCAGCCAGAGCACAGAGGAGCAGCTGAACCCTTTCCTTGGGGGCTCTTTCTGCACAGCGCTTGGGACTCCTACGTTGAAAACCAGCGAGCACTTTTCAGCTCCACATTGCCCATGTCCCTTCACTCCCACCCATGGGTGCAGACCAGCACTTTGCAAACAAATATCCAAAATGTCTCTACTTCAAGACAGAGAGGTACAAAATTGCATTAGTGCTTTAACTAAACTTAATACAGCAAACAGTAAATCAGGTAGCTCAGAATGGTTGAGAACAACCCACAGTCCAAAAAAGATGAGCGTATCCTTGCCTTAAAAGTCCAAGACAAATAAGCGAGACTTGGGTCTCAATTCTTCTACAAGATTCTCTACTTGGGGGGGGGGGAAGAAGCATATAAGTCAGTTTGAAGATCTAGGGACTATACCTGGGCAAAGAATGTAAAATAAGGCTTACCATCAGAGCAGTATGATTTCTGCAGCCTTTAAGGCTATATGAAGTTGAACGTTTGCCATACTGGAGTCCTCTCCTTGTTTATTTGTCACAGTTAACTACTTGAACCAAAGAAGTTATATCATTTTCTCTTTTGGACTAATGATGGATACTCCTCATTTGCATTTGGCAGGCTAGCACAGACCATTCTCCAGTCTTGACAGATATTGCATATAATGGTCTCTTTTTTGTTCCACTCCACTGTCCAAATGTTGAAAGAGTCTTTACACATTATACTCTGTTACTAAAACACAAAAGCTAAACTGTAACTGAGGTTTTGCATCTATGCAGCATCTCTGTGCTCTGCTAAACAACAGCTTGTTCCCCAAGTGGCAAAACTGATGAAGCCCGGTTTCCTACAGTTTTTTGTCCCCTAATACATCCTCTACTCACTACATTAGCTCTGGTCCCACCCATACTCCTTACACATTGCCCTGTCAATACATAAATGCTGAATGGCCTGATGGGGTCTGTCAATAAAAACACACATTAGAAGAGTTCCCTCAGTAAGAGCACTAATTTGGATGCTCCTCAATTACTCAACTGCCAGTGCCCATGAAACTTGCAGGGAGCTTTGATACTTCTACTTCTCTTTTAAATCTGGTTTAAAACTGTCAGTAGTTTGAAAAGGTACATGCAGGGAGACAGACAGACATAGATCTCTCAATTGCTTCATTCCCATAGGAATTAAGCTAAAAACTTACTAAAACATGATGCTTTGAGTTCTTCAGGACTGTTAAAGTTGGTCCTTTGCCATTTCAGAAGTTAGTGTTCAATCTGATACTGGATACAATTGCATTCCCTCATTGCCTGTTTTGGGATAGTTAGGACTCCCAATAAGCGACTCCTTTCATAGATGTGATGGCAGCAGAGGTTAAGTTTCCATGGATCGATATACACGTACGGACAGAAACGTGTCCATATCCTCCAGGGATGCAGATTTTGCTAAAAAGTATTTCAACCCCACATTGGAAAAAATCCTACTAAACTCCAAACACTCAAACACTTTCAATGAATGTCAAGAAATGACTGGGAAGTTTGAAAGAGTAGAAAGTGGTGTACAGCGATCTGTAAAGTGTGTGTGTGTTGTGCTTAGCACGTGAGTCAGAAAGGCTGGGCAGTGGCCATTTCAAGTACACAATACCTTAAACTAGGTGTTGGAGGGAGAGAGCACTGGATTCTTAGGGATTCTCTTTGTCAAACGATTGAGGGAGTTTATACACCTTCATATATTTGCTGCAGTGTCTGTTGCAGTACCACAATCTGAATTTATTTGTCACACAGATAGGCTGTAGACGTCAGCATATAATCAATAAACACAAACAAGGCATAAAAAGTGTGAGTATGCTCACCAGACACAGGCTTATTGCAGCAGAATCTTCCAAGTCAATACTGTAAAGTGGTGACATCAATTGTTCTAATGAAATGTCTCAGTGATGAAACAGATCTAGGACTTCTGAACTACTTTCTGTCCTTCAGAATGCTTTCATCTGGATGGTGATGATAAAGCCTGGTTTCCTGACATATCTCATGCTGTACATTACACCGGAAGTGTTTACTAGACTGTAAATCTGTGTTTGGAAAGCAGATTCCCTATTCTCTTTACAACATAAACAGTGTGAATAATTACACAGACAGAAGCTGCAGCATACTTGCTACAAACAAGCAAATATCATATGAAATGTATGCTTTAGCACTTCATCTTCCAAGGTTTGAGCTCAGTTTTTCCTTATTATATTTTGAAGTACTTCACATACATGTTCACATATATGCTGTGTACAGTCCAATGTCTCACAAAATATTTCTCCAAGAAAATCTGGTGAAAATAACAGTTGAACAGCTCCACGTATTTGACTTAAAAAGCAATATATCCTGCAGAATACACATCTTAATTATGATCCTGAATCTGCACTAAGAGTCCCCACTGGGAACTAAGAGTGGGTATGAAATTATTCATCAGTTTCACCTAATCAAGAAATATCCAATATTCCATTCCTTACTGTTTCCAATTCCCTGAATACAAACCATAGACCAATTTAGTTTTATTTTAAAGGAAGACTGAAGTTGATAATCTTGAGTCACTGGGGCAACAGGTAGAAATTGTAGGATTCATGTACAGGGCAGTCACATAGGCCTCAGCAGCCTGACTTGCAATGGACCCTACCACCTAAATACAAAGCTAGTGGACTAATTCTGATTTGAAATCATACTGGATCAGGTAAAGTACCTAATGGGACCACAACTTCCCCAGGGACCTGTTCACTTTGCCACCTGAAAGAAGACAGGAATTGAGTTCAGGCAACAAAAAATAAAAGACTTTGGACTGCCAAGTTAGCACAGCATTGAGGGGATGAGGGATGTCTTTTAAGCCACGCGCGCTTTGTCCTCACTGAGGGACAGTGAGATGGAAAGAAGAACAAGTTGGGCCTTCATACCTTTGAACAATCGAGTCTTGCTACAAACTCTAGAGAATGAGAAAACCACCACCAGAAGCAGGCATCTACCACGTCCAGAGAAGAGCGACAAAGCTGGTGAAGGGTCTGGAGAAAAAGTCTTACAAGGAGCAGCGGAGGGAGCTGGGGTTGTTTAGCCTGGAGAAAAGGAGGCTGAGGGGAGACCTGATCGCCCTCTACAACTACTTGAAAGGAGGTTGTAGCGAGGTGGGGGTTGGTCTCCTCTCCCCGGTAACTAGCGACAGGACAAGAGGAAAAGGTCTCAAGTTGCGCCAGGGGAGGTTCAGGCTGGGTATTAAGGAAGAACTTCTTCACTGTAAGAGTTGTTAGGCACTGGAACGGGCTCCCCAGGGAGGTGGTGGAGTCACCATCCGTGGAGGTGTTCAAACAACGTTTAGATGTGGCGCGTCAAGACATGTTTTAGTGGGTTTAGCGGGCATGGTGGCATCAGGTACACGGTTGGACTTGATGGTCTTTGAGGTCTCTTCCAACCATAATGACTCTATGAAGGAAGTATCTTTACGAGCATCCCAGTGCTCTTTATACAGTGCCCAGCACAACCACAAATAGAAATGTCAACATGAATGTAAAATGGAGATACTGAAATGCACTTTACCCCCATGCTGAGCTAGGAGGAGCTAGGCCAGGTTCACCCTGAACAGGAGTTACTGTTTGCATAACCTGCAACAAGGGGGAGCATTTCACAAATGACTGAAGAAAGTCAGAGCAGCAATATCTAAAGGAAGTAGCTCTATTCTCCCTTCAGGCTAACTCCTTGTCCTCACTGACCGCGAGCCCAGGGGTTTACAAGCCAGTTTCTATAGGAAGTGATGCTCTTCACCAGGCAGGCAAAGATGACACTGTACAGGAACAGTTATAACAAAAAAAGAGGCTACAGTTCTGCAAGCTTAAATGTCATGCTGTAAACAGGGGCTTACTGTTGAATACGTCTACTATTCTGAATGGATGCCAAGGAAAAGCCTGGGTTTGAGTCAATCTAAACTGAAAATAGTTATAGGAAATAATATTGTGGGTTGCTTTCAATCTTTGGGATTCATTCATTCCTAAAATAAAGAAGGACAGACATTATATGAGTGTTAGTTTATCTGCATTCAGTTCCTTGCTCTGTCTCAGACTTTCTGAATGACCTCAAGCAAATAATTCACTGTATCCACCCCTCAGTCTCCTTTTGCTACACCACAAAAGATACTGGAAGACTGAATTCATGGAGAAGGCACTCAGATACCATGGTGATAAGTTCTATACAAAAAAAGTGCAGGCATATTTAAAGGAAAAGATAAAGCTGTCCTGACTGTCTATAAACTATGTGTTCTCCTGAAAGGTCTCCTCCTCCAAGCTCTTTTGGTTTTTGTTCTTTACCATGAAAAAATCTTTAGAATTTGTAAAGTAACAAATTCTTTTTTACCATTCTTTTTTCCTACTTTGCAAAGGACATAGTCATCTTCTAAGTGTTTCTTTACGTTAAAAGTTAACACAGTTATCAGAAAACTAAGGGAGAATTTATTATATACCAATGCCATGCTTAAATTAAGTTTGTCCAATGACACAAACTCATTCTCTTGACTGCTGAGCAAGTGTCTGAGAAGTATAATTGTTGCATGCAACAATTTCACCTGTCATGTACCAACAAACACATATCACCAGGGTACTCTTTCTACAACAGCCTTTGAAGTACCAGAACGAAAGCCAGTTCCAACTGCAGACAAATGAATCCAGATTCTATCTTTGCTTTCAGAGCTTGCACTGACAGCAAACAGAGAATAACCAACATTACGCTTCATTAATTCAGGAGAAAGTACTTGGCACAACTCCAACATGGAAAGCATTAGAGATCTGTAGCACCTTTGTAATCATAATTCAGGTAACAAACACACAAGTCAGATTACTTAGTAGGCCTTTTTACTGGTATCTAATCAAAGACAAAAAAACCCAGAAGATAGTATTTGATGTTGCAGGGTAAGAGCTCACCTCTATTTAACAGAAATATATTTCATTTGTAATGCGAAATGCTGACTGTTGCACAAATGATTCACATAGCCCGCTGCCTGCGGGCAAGGATTACTGAAAATACTTTCTGGTCAGTCATTTTAAAGATAAGTACACAGCAGTGTTTGAACTGGCATACCTGCTGCTAAAGTATGCAGGGCCTCCCATACAATTCTGGATGCTGGAGTTTTATTACTTCCAGACTGTAGTACATTAAGTTTTTTTATGGACTCCTGTAATAAAATGAGGTCCGTATGGGTTCAGTGGCCATAGCTATCTCCAATATGAACAGACTTACTGGTTCAAATCCACACCGAAGTAGTCTGGAAAGTCTGGAGACTGTTAGCCACAGGACATACAGTTGCTCTGAGAATCTGCATAGCCCAAAATATCAGCCATTACTTCACATACATTCCTTAAGGGAGGGATTTTCAAAAATGCAAGAATGACATCACCAAAAGTCTTCTTGACCTTTCAAAATTTTATTCTACACTCATGAATTCCAAAGGATATTTCATTTGCTACACTGCAAATATGAGAACTCATGCTCTGCACCCGCCACTTGTGGAGGTCAGTCCTGCAGTTATTCTGACTGCACGACCACAATGATATGAGATTTTACAAAAACTCTTTACACAGTTAATCTCTGTGTATCTCCTTCCATGTTTGCTGCCAAGACAGACACACATACTCTTTGTCCACTAAAAAACACCCTGGAAACAAATGCAGGCTTCTGATATTCAACATAATACATAATCAGGACATCATTATTTGTATGACATCTTTCTTTTCTATTACTTTAAATGTCATTGTGCAGCTAGAAAGCATAATCTGCATGAAGAAAATCCAGAAAGAAAAATGTGAACCTGCTCTGTGGTTAAATTTCACTTGCTGAACACCTAAGAGGCACTTCACGTCTCTTTGGGGGTTCTTCATACAGTGTTCCACAAAAAAGGTCACTGCTGTTTAAGCCACTGGCTGTCACTGCACCCTGAGAGGACTCTGCTTACCTCAGGACTTACTACACCCCAAAGCACAAGTGGTATGACCAATAAGAAAAGGAGATACAGAGAACTGATGTTTGTGCTGCATCAGGTAGATTTGCTGGTGATTGGTGAGAGCGGTTTGGTCCCAACATGCTGACTTACTTTACTCCATCTCCTGCAATGGCTAGAAACACATTCAATTCAATATTTCCCTCTAGGATTGCAATGATTACTACAGGGTGATATCAATATAAATGGGATAGGAAGAGTTCTGCCTAATAGAGGAGCGGGAACAGTATGCTCTCTGTTAAGATATCCTTTGTAATACACTGATAATATTCTCTGACCAAGGCATAATGTTAGTCCTTTACTTCATCCTTTAAATACAGCTCAGGTCTGTTAAAGACAGTTGAAAGCCAAACTGGATGTAAACAATGTCTGTTCTGAGCTTATTACAAAACCATATCTCAGGGATCCTCTCCCTTGAGAAGCAACACAGCTTTATGCAGAAAATAGCCAAAACAAATTAATGCCAGGGGGTTGACAACTACAACTGAGACCAGAAAGGAAGTACTTCCCGACAAACAGGATGGCATGTGGAGTCACCCTTCTCCCATGCCAAGGATCGCTCCCTCTCTGTCAGCTGAGGAACTGTCTCTCCACTGTGGACTTCCACTTTAACTCCTGATTTACGCTTCACTGAACTTTGTCTGGCAGTCAGACAGATCCATTGTGTCACATGCTTCGATCAGGAAACAGGGAGCTGACAGGAAAACCCCTCGGCTAAACAAACCCCAGTTAATGCCAGCTTGCCATTTTTCACATCCCCGTCATTATCTCTCTGGTATGTACTAATGACTGGACAAGTTCAAATTGCTGGCAATGTTCACAGAGCTGGTTTCTGAACTAGCCCTTGGAGACATGGGCTAAAGCATCAGCCCCTGACAAACCACGCACCACTCTGTGAGATGAACCAAGACGCACCAATGCAAGGTGCTAAGCGGGTCAGATCTGTTTCGTTCCATCAACAGTGAGTAATGTCATCCACTACAGGAGTCCCACAGCATTAATGCGTTCTCTGGCTTTCCATTCCCTAGTAATATGGCACTTTGTATAAAATCAGAAGCAGACAGCAGGTCTGCTTTCCATGCAGCAACAGCTCCTTCTTCAGTGCTAATGGCAGGAGAAGAAAAGATGCTCACCTTCACTGAGTTAATAACTTCCTCTGTGCTTTGACTTGCATTGTTGACTCTACTCCCATTCAGACAGAAGCATCTAGCTTGAATTTAGTGATGCCTTAAATCCAAGCCGAGAAGAGACAAGCAGGATAAAGCTTGAGAGCTATTTCAATCCCCTTATTACAAACAGAAAGCTGGACACTGAATTACTACCCATCAACTGCAAGTTCAATTCTTCTGCTAATGGAGCCACTCTGTAAGGTAGGCAGTCACCGCACAGTGCAGTTTCTGCTCTTTGGAGAGGGCACCAACTTGAACTGAGTAGTGTAACGGAGATAAGTATTGTACGTTCTGCCAACTGCCTTTCTTTTACCCATCTGTCTCTTAGCTCCAGCTGCCTGCTGCCCTCCTTTGAGACCTCAGACCTTGCCTTTTTGACCTATAATCTCTGCTGTGATTGTTAATGCTATATTTACAATCAAAGTAACCAAATCGAACTAACCAAAACAATTGCTTTAGTAAGTCTTTTGTATCAGTCTATGTATCTGGCATCTAGTCTAACATCTACTCCTAACAAATTTAAGTGCTTAGACTTGCATATTTATCTCACAGTCCTCTACTGCTGTGTTGATGGCTGAATACACCCTTAAGTGGACAATTCATATTTACACAGAGAGACTCTGTTACGATTTTTGCCAAACTGACTTCAGGGTACCGAGCAGGTACTGTCCCACACAAATCTCACTGGCCTCCCCTCTTGCGCTAGAGAAGAAGACTTGACTGTGTACTGTACATGGGTATACTCTGAGCAGAGCACACCAGAAGACAAGGGTTTGCACCATGTTTTTCCTTCTCCATGATCCTCCTTGTTCATTTGCTTGTGAAAAGCACGGAATACGAAACCATGGCTCTCCCTATCTGTGCAAGAGGTCAGACAGGTCAGCTACAGCTGTATAAAAGATGTGGGTTTTCTTTTTCTTTTCTTCAGTCACAGGAGACCAAGGCTCAGTGTAACTAATGCAACCTGCCCAAGTCAAATACAACAAACACGTCAAGTGCCACAGCTTGCAATCATTAGAAATATCCCATAAATTAAAAGTACAAACCTGGTATAAACAAAAATCTGGCAGTGAGGAAATCGCTTTCTGTCCAAAGACTGTCTTGACATCTGATGACAAACTATTCAGATCCTGAAAGGGAACCTCATTTCCATCCCAGTACTCTGTCCTCTTGAGAGCCTGGGATGGGGAGGCGGAGGAATAGTAAAGGGAAGAGACTGAAAAATGACACACACAGGGGGAGTAACCTTCCAGAGATAATCAATGGCTCCGTAATGAGCAGCCGACTCTACTGAATATTGATTAGCTAGTGCTGGCAAGGCTCTGCTCCAGGGAGGTCAGCACTCCTGCCAGCTGCCTTGTGTGAACACAAAGGAGGCCTCAGCAAAAGGCAAATTGTAAATGGCAGGTTTTATATGAGAGGCACCATTCAGGCCCTCAGTAGAGGAAAAAAAAACAGAAAGTATGGCCACAGTACTAGTAAGCACAAAGCATCAGCAGTCCTGCTAACTTTTGTTATTACACTGTGCTATCAAGTGCAATCCCAGGCTTGCCCTAATAAACTTGTTTTAAAGATTATCACTTGCAAATACACATGATACTATAAGTTGCCGCAGGTTCCTCTTCCCTAAAGATTACAGACATGTGAAATGGGGTGCTTTTGCAGCCATCTGCCCTTGGAGGCTACACCTCAGTACATGCAGGGTATGTGTATACATTTCAAGGTGATATCATATGCTGATACCTAGGTCAGCTCTTAAGGATACGTCATACACTTGAAGCAGCACAGCTCTCTGTTAGTACTCCGTCCCTCTCATGGTACTCTCTGTTCTTACTGTCCCATTCAATAAATATGATTTTAGATTTTTAGTATATTTCTTTTTTCTATAAATAGTTAGATAATAATTTTATGATTACAGGTATTGGTAGACACACAGAGAATTTACACTGCTGAAGAAAATAGCTATTAGTGACTAAAAGGTTATCCTACCTTTTTAGAGGCAGAGAGTCTTTTCTCATAGGCTTTCTGTGGAAAGAGAAATTGTGACAGTCAGGGAAAAGAGATCTGGAAACTGTGTTCTTTTTTAAAAAAAAAAAAAGAGAAGAGAAGAAAAAAGTTCCCATTCCTGCCGGGTGTAACTCATCTGACTTCAGTGGGGCTGTCCCAGGGTAGATCCGTCCCTCTGTCTTTGCCAAAAAGAGAACAACAGGAGCCAGCCAAAGGCATCTGCTTTTGCATTTCCTCAGTGAATCTGTTCATTATACTCTCATGATAGAGAAGCTGTAAACAAAGGCACTTCATGATGTTGCATTGTGCTATCCATAATTAAATTGTATGTGCTTCATCAGTATACATGCTTCAGGGCACATTGCAAAAGCTTTTTATGTATTCAGGACTCTTTCTGAGAGGGTGGGTTAAATGAAGAGAGGGAAAAGCTAACAGTTAAAACAGAAAAGGAAAATCTAACAGTTACTTAGAGAGGAGTTCAGCATAAGAGGGAGGACAGGAGGCTTTATATCCATACACTACAAAAATTCCTGCTAGTAAAATTCCTGCCTAGCGGTATCTCAGTTATTTTCTATGCTTTAATGCTTTCACTTACCCTTTCTCTTTAAGATTACAAGATGTCAGAAACAGTAATCGTATTTATAGGGTGCTACCACATGAAAACCTCAGTGTGGATGGGGACTCAGAATAATTTTTGTAAAACAAAAAGTCCAGTTTGGAAGTTCTCTGAGCCGAACTTTATATAAATGGCCCCATCGTGCTCTGACTTCAGAGTGATATGTCAGGTGTACCTCCTTACTTGGGAGCATTAGAAAATCCTAGCGTCAGATCATAAGTGAGTCCTAAATCCTTTATTGCTTAGCAGATTAACTTAAAGTGATTGGCAGTATATGGTGCAAGTCATTTTGCCTCTGAGAAGAAATTCTGTTTATCTTGCAAGCATTTACTCCTCCCACTAACACTGTCTTGGATGTAAAGTCCAGCAGGAGTTTTGCTTTCAGAGGTCCAGAATTTGCCACCAGAACGTGTATAATCCACACGCTCTTTAGAGGTATTTGTGTTTGAAAATAGCTGGAAAAAAAAAAAATCCTTAGATAACCAACACCCCGATGGGCAGGGGGAGCAGGTATTCGAGGGCTGGAAACTGAGACTGGGCTGGGAAGAGGAGCACAGACAGAGGTAGCAAGCACGGGTGAACACAGGGGTTCGTGGAGAGGCAGAGTTTTGTGGTAAATTCTACCTTGTATTACCTGTATGCACATATAACATATTCTGCTGCAAAATCTCAAACTTAGGTTTGTTTGGTTTTTAATAGAAGTAATTCTTTGGAACTGAAAAGAGATAACAAAATGTGACCTAAATCAAAATACACTGAAAATGACATCAACAATGTAAAATTGTTTTAAATGCTAGATTTCACTGTGGACTATGGAACAAAACAGTTTCAAAGTGCATACATCAAGGAAGAATTTGGATAGTTTAACAGCAAAAGCAAAGATTTCTAAACTGTTTAATCGAGCACTTTTTAAAAAAAATGACTCCATATCCCAATTTCTCCCCTAGTATTGTCAATTACTCCTCTGCTAGAGACCATAAAAGGAAAAGTTCAGACAGTTCTTTTCTGAACACTTGTTACATAAGGGTAAAAACTGTCAGGCTCCTGTTGCTTGAGAAGTGTTTACAGATGAGTAGTTACAGCTAAACAGTAGCTCCTTCCTCTAGAAAGGACTGGACATATGCATGTTGCCTTAGTCATTGCTCAAGTGACAATGGACACAAGGTATTGGGGAGCAGCCAGTGACAATGGTGTCAAAGTGACAGGGAAAGTAACCTACCCATTTCTCATTAGAAAACCATAGCCAAAAACTCTGCCTTACTTGGGCCTCAGGGTTTAGCATGTTACATACAGAGCATATCCCAGGAATTTCCTAACATGAGCTGGCTCTGAAGGAAGTGATTACATGGCAAACCTTTAAAACCTTGCCATAAGAGCTGTAGACTTACTCCTGATGTTATTATTTAAAAGGCGCTTGCATTTATCTCTGTCATCTTATTCATGAGCTTGCCCTTCACAGAGAGGAAAGGAAGCCAGCAAAGGACATGAAAAGACATTATCATGTCAGAAAACTCCCAGCCAAGGCACAGTCATTCCATGCAAACTCAGAAAGGTTGGAGACTTGCTCAGCTGGAGTTTCAAAGTTGTGCAATTCAGTGTAACAAAGAGGAAAGGATACGCAGTGTAGTAAAATAATAATATACTACTGCTTTGCAGCAAAATATAGTCACTCCATAACAGCTTTTGTAAAAGTCCTCCCAGCATTTATAATAATAAATTAGTATACTAATAATTATTAATAACATCTTACCTAGCTATTCAACTCCACAGATGTCAAAGTCTTTAACAAAGAAAGGGCCATGATTTGCTCATTTTGCATTATCTAAAGTTTGCATTATCTAAATCCACCAGAGCTGCAGGAACCAACATGTGACTTCTGCAAGAAATTTTCCCCAGACCTTGCACTACACAGAACAGAACTGAGAAAGCTTTTAGACTTGTATGAAGGAATCTACTTCTACAGGTCAAAAAGTCTTTAAGGATTAATTTTTTTAAAATTCCTTTGGACTAATTAAACCAGAAGTAATGCTTAGGACGAGTGCCAATGTGCACCCTTTGGAATTACTTTGGCTTTCTCCAGAGCCTTAGAGTAGCCCCAGGAGTGAGTTTGTTCGGAACAAAACTACCTGTGGAAAACTGGATGAGACCCACATGTTGCCTCATCAACTTTAAAGTTTAGACCATCTAACTGAACTGGAACCTAAGTCATCCATCCAAGACAAGTATACAATGCTCGCTATTTCTGTGTACTACTAAGCTGCCACAGCTAGATGTACCCTACAAGCACTAAATCAGTGAAAAGGACAGCAGGCTCTATTCACAGGGCTTTAAGCAAAAGCTTCACTCTGAGCAAGTCTAGGTCTGGGTTGCAATGAAGGCTGAAATACAGTTGCATGCAGCCAAAAGTGCTGTGTTTGAAGCGGCTTCGGATCAAACCCATCCTGATTTGCACCCAAACCATATACCATTTCAGGCTTGCTTGAAACTTAGCCAACTGCTGCTGAACAGTTCACAAACTTTAGTGAACTTGTCCTGAACTTTGCATTAGAAATGAAAAAGTAAAATAAAACTTTGATATTGAAGGTTCTGCCTTAAGACATTTTGCCCGTCTCCAATACTGACGCCTTATAAAACAGTAATTAGTGTTCTATCCTACACAGTGATCCAAAACCCCACTCTTCATACACGCATTCCTAGATTTCCTTTTCTATATCTCTAAAGACTTCTCCCATTTCATCAGCTTCACAGAAACTATGATCTTTAAGATGAGAAAGAAGATCCCCAGCTACAGAAACACTGTAGGCTATGCATAATCCTTTCACTCACAGGAGTAAAATCCCTCCATCCCAAAAAGCTTATTTAAGTAACGATAGCAACACATTCTTAAAGGTTTTCCAAGGCAAAATGAAAAGTTGCTATCTATTTTTAAGGAAAGTCACAGAATTATATAGAAATAGTTCAAAAATTGATCATGGTCCTGTCAGTGGTAGTAATCCCAAGTTTAGATTCACAGATTCCATTGTGTGCCTTTATTTGTTAGTCTGCTACATAAATAGCCTTTTGCTATTCACCATAAGTTAATTCAGGTTTGAATCTTCCCAGCAGCAAGTGCCCCACTGTGTCTCTGGATGAGTGCATGTTCTTCTCAATGAGGTACTTCCCCTTGGTTTTAGCACCCATTTTTAACACACTCACTTAAAATCTCTGTCTTAGGACAAGCACTGCAGGCCTGGGAGCTTTAAGATAAACTGCAAAGCAGTTTGTAAGGATGAGAAGAAGGGAGAGTGAGCCATCTGTTACTATATGCAACTCCTGAAGCTCTAACTGTTTAAATAAATAGGATTTAATTTAAAGCAAAATCAGTTTATCCCTGAACAATGAAGCTTACTGAAAGTTGTTCTAGAATAAGCTTCAACACTATCAACTTTTTTCCATGCTCATTTTTCACCTGTTCTAATTGTCAGCTCCTTTTTTTACATAACTCCCTATTTTTTACAAAGAATTACCATTTTTGTAATGGCAGTATTAAAGCATTAAAAAAATTAGTTTACACAAACCTCACTCTGATATTCTGAAGATAAAAAACAAACAAACAAACAAGTCCCACTACTACTATCTTCTAAACCATATTTGAAAACAAACGAAGTCATCAGATTCCTGAAAAATACATTTTTGATTCTGTACACCTCTATTTCTAAAAGCCATTGCATAGTCACTTCTTGAGTTTTGCACTTAACCTGAAGAACTTGCAAGTAAAAATAGTTCCTGTCTCTAACCTTTTCTTTTTCATCTGATGATAATCCACTCCTGCTGTTGCTCAAGGGAAGAGCAAAATGATAGCAGGATCAAACACAACATGTAAATACACATGAGTCACTGAGCTTTCTCCTTTGATCTACTGAAACAATGATTTCTCTCTGATAATTTAACAGAATCTTCCCTGAATCTTTTCATATTTGATGCATATTTTACAACACAGGTCCTGACCTTGTCTAGGTAGATTTGGTTTTCTCGGAAAGACTTTCCGACAGCTAATGAGAACGTGGTAGAGTACAGTCCCATGCTCTTGTGGCAAGTAAATTCCAGTGTAAGTAAATTCCAGCTGATCAACATCCCTGCCTGTTTCTGCACTGCTTGTGGGACTGTGCTCTGAAACATGGCCCTTTCATGGAAGTGAAAATTAACTGGGGCAAGCAGGAGAGAGATTAGGTTTTCAGACATGTCCACTCCTTGATTTGTTTCATTGTGCATCCCAGCAAGAGTTGTGTTGCTACAAGTGTGTGCATGGGGGGAAGAAATAGATTAGTAAACAAGCAGTTAGGGGTTGGAACTGCTCAGGGGATGAATACCGTTAAAAAAAAGCACTAAAAAACCAAAAACAGTTGCAAAAGCTTCTCTGCAATGTCCTACAAATTTTTATTACACAGCTCTAAAATAAATCTGAAAACTCAACTGTTCCATTAATTTTAGATGCTTTTTAACTTAAAAATTGCAGATGTCATTCAAATTTCAGTTCTTCTCTCCTGCTAGCAAGTAGGCCTTCTCCTCTTCCATCTGCTATTTGTCTGTAATGCAGTGATAGCTACAGGCCACTTCCCAAATTGGGGACTTGCTATACAAAGCACATAGATATATATTTTCTCCCAAACAGCTGTGTACTTCCTGGTGGGAATAAGCAAGTACTCCCTTAAGATGAAGAACCGATGCGGAGATGAAGCAGTTTATCCAAGGCCCTATTGAGAGCTTCAAGGAGAAACAGGAGTGAACACAGATCTTCAGTGTCTTCACATGGAGCTGTACACAGTTCTCAATCTGGAAAGGACAAAATCTACTATATTGGAAGTGTAAAGCTGGTTTGAGCACATACAGTAAGACAGTGCTGTTGGGATGTACATCGACCCAGAGTGTAGGGTTCTGGGGATCAGGGTTTGCACAAACATTGGCTCCAGTCAGGCTGCTGTTCCCCTGGGAATCCACATTAGTGGTCCCCAACACAAACAAACACCACTCCCACACAGGATTCTGAACACAAGGCAATGAAGTCAGAGGTGCTATTCTCTGAGGGCTGACAGATATTTGGAAGTAAATAGGATGAAGAAGAACACATGCCCACGAAAACAAAGATGTATGCAGAGCCCTAGTTTCAGTAATATTGGAAATACCATGAGATCACGCTGAGATCACTTTTTTATTATTATTATTGCTATCATGTGTTGTCGTCCTCACCTCTCTAAAAAAAGAGATACTCAAGCTAAGACACTTTCTAAAGTGCACTAATGTGCCGCAAGAAAGAGTGGTAATTCAACAAGCAGCTGTCTTCTCAGGAGAGTGGCAAACTCAGGTTTTCTGGACAATGTGAAACATTCCACCATATATGACCATTAAAGTTCCTAGGATGTCCTGTGTGGAGATTTGCTCTGGGAGCCTTTCCCTGCTTCCAACGGCTTAAAAGTAATTTTTTGCCCCTTTTTTTTTTTTTTTTTTTCCAGAGGCTTTCCCCTGCTTCCAATGCATTTTGCTGATGTCAGTCCCCCTGCACTCTCTCTCTGCTGGGCATCCTGGCTGGTTATTTATGTGGGCTGTGAAATGAAAGCCTGCACTTTTCAGATGAACACTGCTATACTCATGCCATCTAGAATTTTTATTTGGACTAAGCAAAGAACAAAAGTCAATCCAGCAGCTGTTATAATTAGCATCTTTTACCAGTTGATCCAAGCTCTAAAACACTTGCAAGGTGATCAACAATTCCAAGGATGAACAATTCATTGTTAGAGAACTTTCTGTTGTAAACTGATATTTCAGTTTTCCTCTGCAGTTATAGCATCTGAAATTTTTTTAAAAATAAATAAAAATAAATCAGACCCTTGTGCAGTCACTTGCCTCCAGGAGCTGGGACTTTAAGGGAAAAAGTTTCAGTTTGAATACTTTAACTGCCAACATTATGAAAGCAATTTTCTCCTGAGCATTGACATTAATATTTCTTCCACATTCTAGTTTATCACCCACGCGCTTCCCACCACACCTTAAGGGCCTGGTCTCTTCTTCAGCAGGGAGAGACTGCCTACCAAACTGTACTAGAGTTGTGCATTTTGCTAATAGGATTATAGCAAATAATACCAAAAAAACCCACTTATTCGTATGGAAACAGCATTAATCCCTTCTGCCTGCCCCACCCCATAACTTTCTGTCTGAGCACAAAAGCTATCTGTCTGATTTAGCAGCACAGAAATATTTTTAAAATGTTTCCAAATACTAGGAGGTTTTTCCCCCGCATTCTTTTCAGTTTAGCTCTGCAGGAACACACAGACAAAAAGTATAACAAAGACTATGTCATTCTCTCTTGTGTAATTAATACAGAGCATTTATATTACTTTCTGGGGAATAACTTCAAATATAATTACCAGAAAAAAAGATAAAGAAAATACAGAAGGAGGTATAAATAAAGCTGTACTTTTTATGCTGTTAATTTTGTGTCTCATGCAATGCCACCATAGTGTGTTACTAACCAGTATATAAGATTTTAACAATGAACTTTGCAACACAACTTATTAGCCCAGTTTTCCTGATGATGTCCAAGGGATAGATTCATATCACCTGTACAATATAAGTGGATGTAATACTGATCTCATCTGACTTAGTGGGTCTTGCTTATATTAACACGGAGAGTCACCTGGAATGGCTAAAGAAAACAGCAATGCTCCCTTCAGTTTATGTTAAGATACCTGGACATGAAGCCCAGTGGTTCAGGGTGGCAGATTCACATCCTGTTGTATTGCCCTGCGGCAGACGCAGTATCCACTGGCAGAGTGCGGATAGGAGAATTTGGAGTGGTAAACCCAGACAGACTTTTCTTGAAAATCTGCCTGTGAACTTGTGTCTGTACTCAGAGCTTGCACCTGAACTCCATTAAATAATTCTATCTTGATTCCTCTGTTCCCTGGAAGTTCTGTAAACCCCAACACTACAGTCTCATCTATTGCATAAAGACACAGAAGGTGAGATACCAAGGTTTATCCTGTCATTTTCTTCTGCTGGAATCAAAATGACATTCCACTTATAATGACCATAATCAAAATTATACTATTTTCTCTAATCTACAAATAAATCCACTGATTCCATCCAAAAGCAAAGCTGAGAGTTAAAGAACAAAACTGGCTTTTGACTAAGGAAAAAATGCAATATATCTATTAAAACTCAAAGCAAAGGGATAGCTCACTTTCTTTTGTTTGTTTGTTTTTAATTATCCATATTATTCTACATCACTTTTACAGGAATTGGGGTAGTATGATTTAAGGTCAATGGCCCTACAAAGAATAGCTTTTTCACACTGAGACACACTCTTCCTCAGTACAAATGCAAGTTTCCAAATAAATCAGTCAAGTGTGTGGAAAGAATACATTTGTTGACATTTGGAAGTTCAAATTTTATTTCATTCCTTGCTTCTGAATGGCAGAGTGATCTAGCTAACTTTTAAAATTGCCCTGCCCAAGCATTTTTGCAGTTATTTATATATTGTGCTATCTGGCAACATCTTATTCAAGGTTTGTTTTTATTATGCAGCTGTAACACCACAAATTCTTCAACGTTTGTCAATTTTCATCCAATTTTGTAAATAATCACACTTGGAGTGCCATTCTTGAAGCATCAAGTGAGACATTTCCAACACCAGCTCTGCTCCTCTTCCAACAGAAAACACCAGGAGGAGAAAAAAATACAGCACCTTCTTAGATGTCTGTAATAATGAGAAACTTTCTAGCAAGAGCATCAAATATTCCAGCATGCACAAGAAGTAATTTGTTCTCATTCATCTATTTACAGGTTCTTAATCCACCCTGTGTACTGTACTCATTATGCAGGATTTCAGTCAATGTTTTTTTTAATCTAATCATAAAGTCACAATTCAGCAAGAAAGTTCTGATTCATGCCCTGATTCATGAGCTCCAGTGCTGCAGAAGTCTACAGGTTCATTGCAGGAATTGGGCTTAAATTAATAACATACAGAAAATAATACAGCTTTGATTGATAGCGTTTTTTGAGAACTGTGATACCTGACAAAGATAGTTTCACGGAAAAGTAACTACTGAACACATACATACACTCCCCCACATAAACGGAGGTGTGGTAATTTTAAGAGAATGAGGTTGTAAAAAAAGGGATGTGGCTGGCTTTTCCAGTAATCATTCCCCCAGCTTTGTAAAGAATGTTTCAGAATTGTTCTGCATTATCAGTCTTTCACAGCCTGCATTCTCTGAATACACTGATTGCAGCTCAGAGCTGGATCCAGGAGATGGCTTGAGGAATACTAAAGATATTGGAAATTTTTCAATTCTTGGCTTTTTGGAGTGTGGAAAGGAGGAAGTCAAACTCCCTGACACACGCTGAGTGATTCACACTGCCCATAAAGAACTGAATCTCTGCCCAGAATGTGAAACCAATCTGAACCAAGCATGCTGTTAGGTTCAATAGATGCCAATTTTCCCTCCACTGTTTTCCATTTCCATTGCTTTGTCTCGCTACAGCACTTCATCCTACCCAGCACTGTCAGTACTATTCCAATATAAAACAGGATGCTTTAATACTTCTTGCCCAATTGAATCCAGAAAATTTGGGCATAAATTAAAGCAAAACTGATTCAGAAATATTTCCCCTGAACAAAATAAGCCCCACAGAACAGCTTATGATGTTCTAGGAGTTAGGAGTATATCTAATCAAACTGTTCACCCTAGCAGTTTGACCCTAAATAAAATATTGGCAGTTTCGACCAAATAAGTGACAGGAGATTGAATATTCTGGATGACACATCTGAGACAGCTTAAAAATTCAGTGTTCCAAGGGGAGGGTATGTTCAGTGCTTCCTGAAAAACATCCCTCTTTAGTTGTCTCAAGTTGCACTTCTTAAAAATTTTGGCTTTTACTCTGAGGACTGAAGGTTAACAGTAAGCTTCAGTGGAGTTCCATTAACAGCCAAATAAAAAACACTTTACTGAGAAAACACCTATTTCTGCAAGCAGCTGAACCAACATAGTCCTGTTTCCTGCAGATCTACAGTTCTCCAGTGTGGAAAAGGAAAGATTTTACAATGTTTGTGATGTTTAATAGGGGATAAATTTATGCAGAAGCCTTTCCCTCAGGAGGGGCATTAGCTACGTCTCTGTTTCCACTCCCTGACTACCTACTTCTGTCTCCCTGATGTGAACTCTGTAACTTCCACCTCACTCAAATTTTACTGAGATTGGCCAGAGTGTTCAAAAGTTATTAGGGAGGAGTTCTAGACACAGCAAGATCATGTAAGCATATCAAATAACTAAAAAAAAAAAACAAAAAAAAACCAACTTGTAATTTCTAACAAACAGTTATGTTAAGGTAGCTGGAAAATAACCGTGAAGAGAGCCAGCCAGTTCCCATTGCAGTATTTTCATTTTTTTGATCCAATTGCCACCTACCAGGACAGGACAGGAAGAATGGTCCACTGGTTAAGCCCCTGTCTCACACTGTATACCAAGGTTCAGCTCCCTCCTCTGCCAAAATCTTTCTGTGACCATAGTAAGTTCTGTTTGGGACAAACTGAAAAAGGAATTAGGAACCTCAAACTGGGTTTTCCAGACCAGCTTTCTGGTGCTTAAAACTTGTAATAGTTAAGTGTTCTCAGTAGAGTACACGCAGAGTGTTAAAAACAGAGTAACAGCGTATTTGGCAGGCAACAATTGTACCCAACCGGTATAAAACGGTGGCGACAAGATGTATCTGAAATCCCTTTCTCCCTTCACTAGACAGTTTTCTTAGGGGTTGTCATCTGGAATCCAAAAAGAGATCCCTCTCCTGAAGAAATCACCTACGTCTTAGAGCTTCCAACCTGTTGTCTGTAGATCCTGGGATGAGAAACAAGGGATGAGAAATAGAAGAGACATTTCCAAAAGGGGCCACACTTTCGCTGAAGATCTTTTAGAAGTCAGCAAGTAAGAAATGACTAAAAATTGCCTCTCTGCATCCTTTTTTTCCCTCAAACAGATGTCAAAAGAAGGCAGGTAGTGCCTCTACAATTCCTTGTGATCACAGCCTAATGGCTAGAAAATTCATTCACAGTATAGGAAAACCAGGCTCCTCTTTCCTCTTGAAAGGGATTCATCCCATACTGTTGAACAGGCTGCCCTTACCACTGCCACATACATACAGAAAGATAACCCAGCTCCACAATGTTTATAATAGGAAGTAAAAATAATAAAAAATTTTAAAAAATCAAACAAATTTGTTATCCCCTTTACAGGCAATGAGATGAACCAAGGTCACTAAGATTATGAATACAGAGTAATAAATCAATTGCATAGCTGACAATTAAGCCCCTATGCCCCAAACCATAGGACAGTGATTTAAGTACTTTTATCTTTCATTTGGGATCCATTCTGGTAGGTTTATGTAGCATGTACCAGTTCACAGTGTTCAAGTTGTTACGCAGCAGGTAGAAGCTCCGTAGAACCTAGTGCTCAAAAGTATGCACACAGACAAGAAATTAGATTATAGATCTGCCTCACCATTATTTTGCTTTTTGTATGGGTTTTAGACTGTTAAAAGAATATCGGGTGAGCTGACAGAAAATGCTTAAGGTATAGAAAGCAATAGGGAAATCACATGCATTAACCAACTGTTTCTGATATTCAGAGGTACTGGATATTACTGAAGTATTGTAAATTATTGAAACAGAGAATCAATTCAACTAAATTTATGTTAAGTATTAATTAAAGCCTGCTTTTAATTTTTTTGTTGTTGCTATTGTTTATTCTCTTTTTCACAAGCTTAACATACTAACTATTGTCTGTTTTGAAAAGTTAGTGTGACAAATCAATACGGAACATGATGTCCATCTCCCTTTGTGGGTATCTTTTGTTTCAAAGTGTTTCAGAACTCTTTATTTTATCTATTTTTATTTAAGCTAGAAAGGAATCAGCTTATTTAAATCAATAGAAATTGTTCTATAAAAGGGCATTGCCCACAAAAGACTGCACTAATTTAATGATTTCTTTCTAAAACTTTTCTAAAGTTTATAAAGCTGTTTGCTCCTTTGTGAGCAAGTATCTTTGGACACAAGACAGGTAAGCAGCTACAAACTGGAAAATGAAGAGATGATTTATGATGGGAAGGACTAACACTAACAGAATGAGGAGAGACTATATTTAGCAGGGGAGAAACAAGACACCGACCTGTGTGTACTCTCATGCAGTTTGACATGAAGTCTAGTTATAAAATAGTCGAAGTCCACCTGTGTGCAATAGCAACACACGTAATAAAAATGTCAGGGAAGCACTGCCCAAGTCTGAGATCTCGCAGCAGACCTGCCCTCACAAGGTTTGCAAATCGACCTTCCAGATGCAAGGGGTTTCATTATGAGTAAGGGCTACTGGGTGCAAAACATGTTAGCCCAAGAGGAGAAACTCACCGTTTCACAGACAGCTTGAGAACAACTATATTTGATAATACATGGAAGATTAGAAAAGCTCCATCAACAGACAAGCTGTAACGTTTAGTCAAATGCATCTTTGTACAGAAACAAAAAGCTCAACTTGCTCACAGACATCTATAAATGAATACCTAACCATGCTTTCTTTGCAACTGTCTGATGTTCATAAATGGGATTTGAAAAGAACTGGCTGAAAGGATAACTTTTGTGGCACATGGAACTTTTAGAAAGATTCAAAGTCTTTTCTCTCATCCCCACAAGTTGTGGTGACCCCTAAAACCTGAAGCCTACCTTGGAGACACACAAGTGAGAAGTTTCCCTGATGGTAGTCTACAGAAGACTGGGTGGGCTATGTGACTCTCTCCACACCACTTACAGATAGGAGAGATAACTCTCTCTCCTCATTTGGGGTAGCACTGATAAAGAGTTATAGGGAGCCTCTGATATTTTCCAAGTCATAAGCACGTAGATCCTTGTCTGTAGCCAAGAAGTGGAATAATTTCGATGTATAGAGGATGTACACAGGCTGTTACAAAGCGTGCCTCTGTAACACAGCCGCATCATTTCAAAGCTGCTAGCCTTCCCTTCCCTCCCACTAGAGCAGGCTTGCTAGATTCTGCCAAGCTGCAGAACCTGAGAAAAAGCAATACTGTGCTGCTTTTGTTTTTGGGAGGGAGAAGGAGGAAAAAAATTAGCACTTTTTGAATGGATTAGGACTTGGAAGAGTGTCAGGAAATAAGAAAATGGGGTCTCAAATCTGAACAGTCTTTAAGAAAGCTCAGTAAAAAGAAGCATTAATAAATTAAAGGTTTAGTTATCCTCTCAGCTTAGCCATGGCATTGTAAGGTTCTCAGAAAGCTTTCTGAAGAAATTTGTGATTTTAACAGAAGCTACGTTACCTTTCTTCACTCTACATTCATGCAGTATGAATTGTTCCTTCCTGACTCAAAGGACTTATATGCACGGTGCAAATATAACACTGTATTTGAGCAGATGCAACCATAGACAGAAGCACCTCTTCTAGTTTATGTATTTTAATAACTCCTCCTGCCATTTAAGAAATAACATCCACGCAGAAATGGAGCAACCATGGCATACTCCAGACATAAGCATCTAAACAAAGTATTGAATGATACCATGCAATTTACAGTTTAGTCCACACAGAGCCCCCATGGGTATGGGCTTACTTGGAGAAGGAGCTGAGCGAGCATTAGGTCTCCTCTGTTACACACTGTTAGTTCCCACTTCCCTGCATGTTAGTGACATTTTATGTTTTTCCTTGCATCATACCATAGCTTCTTTGTGGCAGTCCAACCCCAAACGTTTTGTTTGCCACTTGTCAGGTTTAAAAACATTCATGGTAAAGAATAAGGGTGCACATGACCATTGTGTGCATGCCACTCAATGTCTCCTGCAAACATCACGATCAATGCACGAAAAATCTCTGCACTAGCAGTGAGTCCAAGGTATTGAAGTTGTTGCACGCACCCAGACCAACTACTGGATGTACACCCACTAGCTCTGGCTCATTCTGTAACAGATGTATGGCTCTTAAAACTTACAAATTCAATGGTTGTAAATAGGTCAAACCACAAAAAAAAACAAAACAAAACAAAACCAATTAAACCAATTAGAAACCAGACAAAGTGCAACCTTCCCCACCTTGGATCAGCTCTCTGCAAAACCATCAGGAATTGTGCGCTGCCCCAGCACTCTGCCTCACATGATGGCTCTGGCATCTGCCCTAGGGCTATTTAATCCTCCCACATAGCTGTATGGATTTCTACCCCTTTCAGTCAACCTCACAAAAGATCCCTGCAGTAAGCAAGCAGAAAAATTGCAAGGAAAAAGTCATATGAAAGAAAGCATCTGTATCTGCCTCCTAATGCAAGAAACTGGCACCACATGATAAACTCTACCCACAGACAAGACCAAAGGCACTACAAATATGGAGCACATACAGAAACAAAGCTATCTAGCAATCTAACAGATGAAACTGTTAGTACTGTTCAGTTTACATTTTTATGTTACGGCTTTACATAGCTACGCTAGCAAAAAAAAAAAAAAAAAGGATGTAGCTAATGCCACAAAACTGCCACACGTGTAGAGGTGCCTGTAGGAGAGGGCTTGTTGCTGCCGAGGCACCACCTGGCCCCACCCCTGTGGTCTCCACTCCATCACCATGTATTTCCTATCTGTCACAAACTTCAGGAGAAAAAACAGCCACTAAATGTTACTTTGACATTTATTTTGATCTATCTGGTGATCTACTCATCAACTAAATGCCTATAAGAGTAAGACTTGAAAGCAATAATACAGAGACAAAGGAAGTCACACTACAAATTCTAAGTTTACTAATATAGCATTGTTATGCATAAAAACACCAGTATTTTAAGCTCAAATGTCTCAGTGCTTCTCTGCTTAAATCTAAAACCTTAAAGATATAACTTTTGTAGGACTGAATGTTTTCTTACTTGGATCTGAATATTAAAGCAGCTTTCTGCAAGGTGAAATGGAACGAACTATAGCATTTTTACCTCATCCAATGCCTTGTTTCTTCCCTATCAAGTAACACATTAGGCAAAAGTATTTTAATTGGATGTGTCCAGACCACATTTAAAATAAGTCCCACCACGCCCTCAAAGCGGATTCCCCCATTATATTTGACAAAGATGTTCCAAACCCCCAATTCTTTATTTTCATAATGTTCAAATTTTCAGGACTAAAACACATTCTGTTGCTCATTCAACACAAGAGATGAATGTAAACCAATGAAGAGCACTACAAGAAATTTCACCTAGAAATTGACCTAAAATAATCTCAAACCCCTTGCAACTATGTAACAGTATATAGAGAAAAACTGGCTAGCAATTACTAGTGTATTGCTTTGTATAGTCCTTCATTGGTAGCCCCTAGAAGATTTCCCTTGTTGAATCACATGTTTCTGGATACAGTGTCAATACTTCCAATGCTCCTTTTAATAATAAACCATGAAAGTAACTGTATGGTACACATTAACGAATTATCAAATGTTTCAGCAGAGACTTTGATCAATTTGTCTTTTAAGCACATACGAAGTTAACTAAAAATCTCACATATTTGTACTAAAATCTCTTACCTTGTAGAGTTTCAGCAACAGCCAGCATGTCAGGTACACTGTCAGAGTGAATTTCGCATTCATGTATCTTTCAGGCAAACAGGTAAGGTACATTTGTACCAAATCCAGCTCTCCATGGACAACACTACTGCCAGCAGTATTATTATCTTCCCTACCCTCTTTTCTTCCTTTTTCCTCTTCTGCAGATGCACCCAAACATGTACTGAACTCCATTTTAATTTTTTTTTTTCTCCTCCTTCTCCACAAAGCCCTGATCTTTCCAGGGACCACTCAGGAAAGTTTTTATTTCATATCAGTAATGATATTCCCCAATCCTCCAGAAGTATGTAGCCTTGTCTTTAAGCCAACCCAGAAAGTCAAGACTAAGGTAGAACAAACTTTCTTTAAACTGCATTGGCCCTTTGCCGTTCTCTTATTGAACGACGTCTTGCAAATGTGTGTACAGCTACAAGATAAATATAACACCAGCTAGCCTTGTCATACAGCACAAGAATACTCCTGCCGTTGCCAAGAGAGAAGAGAAAGATTCCATTTATTTAAAGAGCAAGTCCTCGGCATCAGTACTCTGTTGTTCATGCGAAGGGGGAAAAAAAGATGAAAAATCTGTTATCTTTGAAAACTTTTTTTTTTTGCCAATTGTACTTCCTCAGAACAAATCCCAATTCTATATAAAAAAATTATGTTCTTATGGAGGAGGGTTTCTTTAATTCCAGAGACTTCTAACCACAGTAATTCATTGTCTGTGATATTGCAGATGCCAAGCTTGTGAAGGCTACAAATTTCAAAAGAATAAATGAAGTCTTGCAGATGGACTAGAGCCAAGACATTTTGAACAAATAGCCCTTCCATAGGCCAAAATATGAAGGAAATATGCAAGAGATTAACTAAGTAATTTTTAGCTAAACATTAAGCAGCTCATCCGTGCCTTGTGACAGCTCATATTTGTACATTAAGAATAATTTTAAAGACCTTTAGCCTACTCTTAGTGACAGTTAGAAAAGACCTAAAGTTTTAGGTTTCATTGTATCAGTTATGAGAATTCAACAGCATCAACAACTAAAACATCATTTTAATCAATAGGATTAACTTTACTAGTAACTTCATGCAGAAAGTTATGCTTTCTTTAAAATATTTCTCCCACCACAGGGGGGATATTTAAGTAAAGGAAGACATCCCTGTGGTTTGCTGAAAAACTAATCAAGAGCTCCAATATCTTGAAACATTGCCCTTTTTTAACGTATGGAGGATCTAATACCCAAAAATTCCATCATCTTGGATCACTCTTTAGCATCAGACATGGCAGTTATTCAATAAATGCTTAACATCCAATTTGATGGTCTTTAATCATATTAAATACCTACTTGACCTAATCTCAATGATTTTCATAGGACTACCTTTGAGTTATATATTGTATTGTTACAATGGGTGTTTCAGAATATAAACGGTAAAATATAAAAAGGTAAAAGGTTAATATATATAAAAAAATACAAAAGGTAAAAACAAACACCCATATACAGTCTGTCCATAAGAAATGACAAATGAAATGCAGAAAAACTAACACATTTCTTTTGTCTGATATACTTTGCGAGGTGTCTGGCTCACCTGGTTCCTCTGATGGGTACAGCTGCTGCTATTTCCCTCTCTTCATGTTCACACAACTTTGAGAAAGAGAAAATATAACGAACTACAGAGCCAAGCCTTCCTGTGATAGCTTGCTGTAATAATGCAGAACATCATTTCTATTCCTGCAGGCAACTTCGAGTACAGATGTTGAAGGCAAGCTGGCCCTAGCAATTGCAAAGGAGCTGGATAGCATCCCAGTATTCACTCCTCCTAGCCATATCCCACCACTGCCAACAACACGTGCCTGCAATTCCCACATGATGCTTACTCTGATACAACACAACTTTTGAATAATCCTCAGTAGCAGCAGCACCTACCTTTTCCCACCTGTGGCTGATTAGGGCACCGCTTATGGAGCTTTGGAGCTTCAAATGTGAGCAGGCAGCAACCATAGCTTTGGCATGATATAGCCTTCCCTGCACAGGGGCAAGCTAGCAGTCCTCGCTCCTGGGCAGGAAAGCAAACTAGTTCATGTGGAGGAATGTTTCACAACTCTTGCCTATTCTCATGTCCCTAGAGCTGAGTAGCCTACTATCTTTGTTTGAAAGCAATTGTGGCCACGCCAAAAGCCTGTATCACCATTGCTGCCAATTTTAAACACAGTTAAAGAACACTTGACATAGAAAATCACAGGGAAGGAGAAGTCAAACCAAAGAAATGTCAAGAAACAAATGACTGAGCTCTAGAACACTGTCAGCTGAGAAAATTACAAAAGTGGATGCAGATGAAAACTGTATGCGTTACTAAGGTACTTTCTCTTAGTCTGTTCCCAAAAGGACATGACATTGCCATGTACTGGCAAAGTCATATTATTTTTGTCTTTCTGTTGCTTCCAAATTCTTTGACTCTGACCCCTGAGGAGTTTCTATGTGAGATGTTTTTAACCGAAATATTTCTTCTGTAATCCCTGCCATTTATGATGTGAATAACGACATATGAACCAACAAAGACAAGTCTGCCTAAGCTGTTTTCTGGCCCTGGTAAGTGCAAATGAAATGATAGTTTAAAATAAGATCCACTTATACCCTTCAGATAGCCAACATTCCCAGCATTTCTATCCTGAGCAGAAGCCATAATAGCAGGTCTCAGCAATTTTAGGAACTTAAGTCATATAGACTTGGACCAAGTCTGAACGCTTCTTGATCTGGAGTTCTTACACTTTGCTGTAGTCAATATGTCCATTTTCAGCTCTTCTGGGTAAGTGCTAAGAGGATGCATTGGGATTTACATCAAAAGAATCTAGCCCTGCACTATCATACTGTACACAATCTACAGCTTTAAAACCTTCATGCAGATAAAGGTGTATTTCTGTGTTCCCTCACATCTGATTCGATGTCTTTCCTCACTTTTCCAGGGACAGAGCTTTTATGACTAAGTTGTAGGAGTGCCTATTTTGGAATTTAAAAAGCAGTCTTAAAGCATTAGAGTTCTCTTGAATATGCACACTACAGACTGAAAACTACTTAAAACCTTTAAATAGTTGTAAGTCCTGAATTCCTTCCAAATTTTCATCATCTTTTAAAAAGTATAAAATACCTTTACTCCTCATAATAATTTCCTGTTGCCTTAAACAGTGATAATATCACTTCTCTAGTCGCATTTTCTCTTGCTGAGCAGACCACCTCTTTTACCTACAACTTTTCAGGAATTTGCAACATGAAACAAAATCAGAATGATTTGTAGAAAGTGAATTAAAAAGCAGTCTGCATGCAGTGCCCAGACACTGGTTTTGCTTGTCTTCATAAAGTCCAGTATCTGAAATCGCTTCAAAGTCTTAAGATAAAACAAATTTCCCAGATAGTAACTTTTTGTTATAACTTGTTGAGAAATCAGTGCAATTATGAAGAATTAATTTTAGCGCCCCACTGTGAGAGGTAATTTTCCCTCCACAACCTGTAGTCACAAGTCCAATTTTTGGTTTGTGTTGGACCATTGATTCATATTTGGAAACAGCTTTTCTTGCCAGATATGATTACTGTGCAGCACCCCTAGCTTCTTCAGCACAAAGTGTAGTGTAGAAGAATGGGTCCAAGTTTTTTGTTTCGCTATTTTAAATTAAAAATGATTCATAGCAGAAGCATGAAGGAGTGCATGTAAGCTCCTGGCAGGCCATACCAAGTTTCCTATTCAGTTCTGCCCAGCCTGAAGAACAGCTGCTTACAAGAGCTCTAGATAGGACTATGCTTCCCCATCCCAAGATTTTAAAACAACACTCCCCCCCCCCAAAAAAAAAAAAAAAAAACAAAACCAAAAAAACAACACCCAAATCACCCCACAGTTTTTATTTCTATCATCCTCACCTCCACCTCATTTTCCCATGTGTTTCTAAGCATATTGTAAGAAGGCTTTCTGCAAACTGGGCTCAGAAAGTAACTTTCATAATCCTCAAGTCAGTGTTTTTGCTGCCATCCTTGGGCAATCTGTCCCTGACCTGTTAATACATTCAGTATTACCGTAGCATTCATTAGCTACAGTCTGAGGTATGTAAGAGATCAAACCTGTTTGACATTGAAATTGTCACAATTCCATATTAACAAGTAACTAGAAGCTGTATAAAGGAAGCTGAGAAATTTCAGAAGAATGGGATTTTTGAAGGGCAAGCTGCTAGGAGCTAATGAATTGAAATGTAAGGTAACAAACAGAGAATTTGCAGACACAAGGTAACATGACATAATGCAGTTGAGAGGCTGTTTCAGTTATGAAGGACAAATTGGTAATAGCACTGAGATGACTTCTTAAGTCAGGTGATGTGATAAACTGACATCACACAACGAGTGAATTGAGTTAAATCTTATGCTTTGCTTGCCAGATTCTACAATGATACCTTTACATAGCGGGGAAGAGGACACTCAGCATTGACACTACACTTTCTGCCTTCAAAGGCTCCAGCAATGTTACTTAATTACATCTTCAAGCCCTGGGAACGCAGTTAACCTTGACTGTACCCAGAAGACTGCTCAACCCTGATGTTCCCCCAGACAACCCATGTAGCATAAATGGCTATCTTGTGGTTATGTATCATTATTAAAGCTCCAGTTCAGCACGGTTTACAGTAAAATCCAGTTGCATATAGAGTACAATTTGGGTTTATATGTATATACTCTCTACATATTTACACTACTTACCATATATATGTAGCTGACATAAGCAGGTTTTAGATGAGTAACTGATGGTCCCAGGCTCTACTAACGGTCAGCTGAAAGGCCCACTGAAATGGCAATAAACAGCATTTTAAACTCCTAGAAACTGTTTAGAATCTATGTAAATAAAATCTTCAAACAGGGTATAGCCCATTTCAGTCCTATCATGACTGATTACTCCTTTTATCAGACTTAGCTTAGCACCAACAGTAGCAATTAGACACTTTTAAGCTGGCACTAATATTAATGGTACCTAGAATGTTCGCAAAAAATAACTATTTAAATCATGCCACATCTCACTGCAAATTACTCTATCATTAGCACAATGGGGATTTTTCTACTTGTCTGCATTCTTTTTTAACTGGAAGAGCCTTTTGCGTTCATTGTTATGGTACAGGTACAGGGGAAAGGCTGGAATAAACCCCTCCAGCATGAGACAGCTCAGGATGTGCATCAGAACGTGAATCTGCCTCTTCTGGATGCAGACTTCACTTCTTTACTAACCGCCAGACTATTGTCCTTTCCTGATCACAGTCAGTGACCAGTTCCAAGTACCCAGTGACCACAAGTCAAGCTTCAGAATTGTGAGAGTAACGCTTCCTCTCCCACCGCCAGAAGGGAGTTTCTTGAATCTGTGTTTCAGAGCATTTTATGCTTACTCCCAAGATTTCCTCCAGGACTGTGACAGTTAGAAATCTGTTTAAAATGAAAGCCCTGGCTCCTCATAAGGTGCTTGACTATGGATAGGGAGGCATTAAGACAGATAAGGATGTTTGGAGATATGAGTTTTGTCATGACTGAGCAGCACTGGTCCTCCATACTCCTTCCAGTGTTTCTGCAGTTAAGGAGTACCATCTCATGACTCTTCTGAGATTCTAGGACCTGTCATCCTCCAGTCTTGCCCTAGTCCCCTCTCCCTTTTCATTAAGCAAACTTAACATGCCTTAAGGAAACAGGGTGGAACCAACCTACTGCAAAGCTGCTGTCTTCCCTGCCCTTCTCACTGCCTTTTGCTAAAAGATCACAGTTTTGCTTTGTTGCATTTGTCTTACTCAAAACTCCGGTGCTTCTAGCCCTACAAATAGCATCTTGGCTACCAGAAATCCTAAAAGGAGCTACAGGGCCCTGAGCAGAATTCTTCAACTGTCTGAGCAATCCCCCAAAATAGACCAGGACACGTGATACTTCTGGTTGTTTTGAACCTGCTGGCAATCCTGCATAGTGCTTAGAGATTTATTCAGCATCTAAGAAGACAGAAAAGTCTTCCTAATTTGCACAGTGATCAAGGGATGCACTGTAAGCAACCGGGTTTCTTGTGGTATTTGACAGACTATTTCCACCCAACTGAACTATTTCCCAGCACACTTCTTTGAGCTTTGTAGCACTTCATACTTATTCGCAGATGCACTGCAGTATTTACAGACATTTCTTGCATGAGTTAGTCATTGCTGGATGGCCATCCATTAAAACCTCCACTGGGATATAAACAGCAGACAGATGTCTGCACTGGAACTGAAGGTGTGACTACAACACATGTAAATGCACCCAAACTACTGCTAGTTAAGTAGCTTGTGTGCCAACAGTAAAGCTATGGACTCCAGCTTAGGCTGTACAAAAAACACCGAGGAGCTTTGGAATGAATCTGGTAGCCAGCATGCATGCAGATACATCACCGGTACCAGCGAGAAAAAAGCCAGGACGGGCAGATCTCCACACACTACGTTCTGGGGAATAGGCAGCCTTTGTGCGCGTTGAAGCAGCATTTTGCCTTATATTAAGGGAAGAACTTGGATCGTATGAAAAATACGAAGCTTCCTCACATGAAGGCCTATATGTGAAAGGATTCAGAACTTTGGTTTAGCTAAGTGTAGATGGCCAAAAATGTAGCATTTTACATGAATCACAGAAATCACATGAGCCTCAAAAAAAACCCACAAAAAAGAGGAAATATTTTGAGAGAAAGCAATCTTTTTTCTTTTTTTTTTTTTTTTTTAGCACATTCTCTGATATGTGCTGCTCGGGATTGGATCAGCCACGTCCAGAGAACAGGAGTTCACTGTATTCTCATACATCTGGTTCTTGTCCCAGCAAGTTTGGAAAGGTGTGAAAATGAAAACTGACTGTGCTGAAAGTTAACCAGGCTCCTCTGATCATCAAGGAAGTTCAGCTCAGGTTTCAGCCAGCAGCTTGTGGTTTGGCATGAAAGAGGCTATTCTAGTTCGTAGCAGGATGTAAACACCCTGCATGAGCATTACTCTTCTTTGGGAGACCTCTGGCCACCTGCTCCAGCAATTCTTTCTTGCTCCTAGCTTATGAGATGTGCCCTGGGATTTGGTGAGGGGGAGCGGCAGTAAATAATGTGTTTTGTTCGCTGTTTTAGGTAGCCTTGAGATCTTTGCTATATATGCCCAGAGAGGGGGGGAAAGCGAGCAGGTTTTCACACAGGCTGGTGAGGCTCTGCCCGAGGGCCCCACCCCATTTTACCTCAGGGTCTCCAGCCTGCTCCACCCCGAGCTACACCACGGAGCGCTCCTGCCCCAAGCCTGGGCACATCGGAGCAGGGCTCTGGAGTTTGCTGGCAGATCCCCAGGGATCTCTGAAAAAAAAACGTGCCCCCACAGATGCCGCTTGCACGCCGAGAGCCTTACCCCAGCCCAGCGCTGTGCCCCTCACAGGGCCTTCCAGAACAATCCCCGTGCGCCTTCCTGAAGGGTCCCTGCG
>NW_009627915.1:0-219 GCF_000690535.1 Cariama cristata
CCTGTTTTAGCCAAACCAGGACACAGACTTACACTAGTTTTAGTATTTTCATCTGTTCTGCTTCAAGAAAACTCTGTTTATTTTTTATTTATTGTTATTTTAGGACACTGCATTGATGGAGATTTAGCTAGAAACCATTCTCACAGTCATTCTTTGATACTGTTTCTTACCTGCCTGTATTTACCTTTTTGGAAACAGATTTCCCTCCCTTCCTCCCTC